>NC_043714.1:755160-777080 GCF_006229205.1 Suricata suricatta
AGGAAAAACTGAGGCTTTTCAATCTTTTGCCTTAGTCCTTGAAAGGCATTTTGGCTGCATTTAAAGTTCTTGAGTTATTTGTTCATTCTTTGAGCACATTTAGACATTACTGTCTTCTAGCGTTGGTCCAGGCTGTGGAGAAATTTAGGGTTAGCCTAATTTGCCCACTGGTGCCTCCACTTAAAAGTGACACACTTTTTTTTTTTTTTTTGAGAGACAGAGAAGCACAAGTGAGTGGGGAGCAGAGAGAGAGAGAATCCCACGAGGGGCAGAGAGAGGGTGAGAAGGAGAGAGAGAGACAGAGAGAGAGAGAGAGAGAGAGAGAGACAGAGACAGAGAATCCAACCAAAGTGGGGCACAAGCTCAACCGATGTGACTCAAACTCATGAACCAAGATCATGACCTGAGCCAAAGTTAGATGCTTAACTGACTGAGCCACCCAGGCACCCACAAGTGACAAACTTTTTATCTGGATGTACAAAGATTGTCTGGAATATGCCTTGGTATTAAATGTTTTGTGTGAGTTTTTCCCGGGATGCTTGGGTCCTTTTCAACCTATAGATTCATACCTTCTTTTATTTCTGTAAATCTTTCTTGAATTATATCTTTAAATATTTAGTCTGTCCTATTGTTTTTATTTTTATCTGCATAAATTGGGTCTCCATTGCCATTCTTCCATAGCAGTTACTTTCTCCCTAATTTTCTTAATCTTCTTTATTTCTATTTACATTTTTCTGCTTCTCAAATTCTTTCCCTCTATATCTCTTACTGGTTTGTTGACAATACATTGATATCCTTTGTGTTGCTTCCAATTTTATTTTTTGTGATTTTTTCTTTTAATTTTCGGAGATCTGCCAACCTATTTAAAAAACAAACAAAAAAACCCCTTCTCTTATCAAATATTTCCCATGCACTTAAAAAAGCATATAATGTCTTATCTAGTGAGGGGAGAAATGGAATAATAAAAATCCAAAAGAAATCAAGAAGTAAGGGAAAAGGAATATAGGATATAGAATAGGCAACACAGGAGCTTGGTGAGATGGTAGATCCAAACTTAAATATATCAGTAATTATGGTCAATGTAAATGGTAAACTGTTCTAATAAAAAACAAATATTATCAGATTGGAAACAAAGAAAATACCTAATTATATGATAGCTAACATGAGGTATGGCTAAAACATAAAGGTACAAATTTCCATTTATAAAAAGTTGAAAAAACACGGACCATATTTACCCTTCCTCCTGAAATAACTGAAAATCCAGACAAAACATAAGAAGTGACGGCTCTGAAGCCCTGAACGTGAGGCAATGGAGGCAGGAAACAAACGCATGAAGCCCTCTGATTACCCGGCTCACTGCCTGGAGGAAGTTCCCTGAGATACGGGGTTGGGGGAGCCAGGCAGAGCCCGGCAGTCTCCCTGGTTCAGGCTAGGAGCCCGAGGAAGCCCAGGTGGCGAGATGTTGTAGACCAGAGTGCTGGAGAAGGGGGACCACACAGGAAAAGATGCCCTGTTTACAGGGCCTCTCCATTACGACTTAGCTCAAGTGCAGACCAGTCTGTGTGTAGGAGAGAAGTGCCTGAGGCTAAGGAAAGAGAACTACCTGGAAAGGATTAGGGGGAACCGTCATGGGACTTGGAACAGTGCCTGCTCCCATAAGCAAAGTGGAATCCCTCATGAAAGATTAGGTAGAATACTCAGACTGGCTTTGTCTCAGTAATGAGGATAAATTAACCCTAGACATAAATGCTGTTATGGTCCTAACTTAAGCGAGACCTAAAGGGATCAATTGTTTCTAAGAAATTAAACTGTGTCCTATAACAAAGCACAAAATATTGATAGGAATACAAAAATGCCTAGCACTCAGCAACCAAATTGTCCAGCACTCAAAAAAGAAAAATATGATCCATGATTAGGGAAAAAAATCAATCCAATCAGTCAATTAAAACTGACCCAGAAATAACATAGATGATAGATGAGCAAAGAACACTAAAATAGTTATTATAACTGTATTTGATATTTTTAAGAATCTAGAGGAAAGACTGAACATGTTAAGTAGAGACATGAAAGACATAAAAGACTCAAACTGAATTTTTAGAATAAAAACCATAATGTCTGAGATGAAAAATAAGATTGTCAGGATTAGTAGTTAATAGGAATCAATCTGGAGTGACTGGGTGGCTCAGTCAGTTCAGTGCCTGATTTCAGCTCAGGTCACAATCTCATGGTTTGTGAGTTCAAGCCCCACATCGGGCTCTCTGTTGTCAGACGGAGCCTGCTTTGGGTCCTCTCTACCGCCCTCCCTCTGCGCCCCCCACCCCAGCGCTCGCATTTTGACTCTCTCTCGAAGATAAACATTTAAAAAATAGGAATCAATCCTAATCAAGTAGGATTAATAACAGATTACATTGCAGAATAAGAGAGAAGTGAATTTAAAGACCTAGCAATAGTGTTCAAAAAGAAACACAAGGAGAAAATGATGGGGGGGGGGTAGGAAAAGGGGACTTTCTGAGGAGTCAGGGTGTGGGAAGAAGTAATGACTGAATAATTTCCCATATTTCGTCTGATGACAACTATAAACTCACACATTCAAAAATATCAATAAACTCCAGACATAAGAAATGTAAAGAAACTACATTAACTTTAATCAATTGCTTAAAGCCAGTGAAATAGATACCTTAAAAGCAGCAGAAAAAAAGTGCATCATGTACAGAGAAACAATAATATGGATGACGTGGTATTTCTTCTAGTTCTTATACTCCAGTTACACAGACTACAGCACAGTGGAGCACCAGCTTCGAAGTGCTGGAAAGGGGAAGTAAACCCAAAATTCTTTACACATGGAAAATATCTTTGGAAAACAAGGGTGATATAAGAACATAATAAGCATATTGAATTTAAAAGAATTAATCACCAGAGGACATGCACTATAACAAATATAAAAGGAAATCCTTAAAGCAGAAGGAAAGTAACACCAGAAGAAATATGGATCTATTAAAGGAATGAAGAACACTAAAAGTTATGTACATAGATACCAATACACAATTTTTCTTAAATCTTAAAAAGATAGTCTGTATAAATCAATAATAATATTGATATATTGTAGGGTTTACAGTATACATAGAAGTAAAATATAATAGCACAAATTTCTCTTGGAGAAGAGAAATGGGATTATTCTGCTACAATGTTCTTATATGATATGGGGAATGGTGTAATACCATTTGAAGGTAGTTTGTTAAAATCCAGCCTGATAATTTTTGCCTTTTAATTGAGGTATGCACAGCATTTACATTTAACTGATATGCTTGATATAATTAGTATCATTGGATAGAAATCTAAGATCTTACTATTTGCTTACTATTTGATAAGTTAAATATGTATACTGGATATCTTAGTGCAATTACTAAAGTAACATGACAAAGAGTTACAGCTAATAAGCCAATAAAATGTACAGAATGGAATAACAAAAAAATCACCAAATCCAAAAATGGCAGAAAAGAGGGAAAGGTGAAAAGAGAAAATATTGGACAAATAGAAAGCAAATAGTAAGATCTTAGATTTCTATCCAATGATACTAATTATATCAAGCATATCAGTTAAATGTAAATGCTGTGCATACCTCAATTAAAAGGCAGAAATTATCAGATTGGATTTTAAAAAACTAGACCCCAAAATATGCTGTGTACAAGAATTCTAACTTTATTTTATTATATTTTTACACTTTTATTTTTGAGAGAGAGATTGAGAGCACACAAACAGGGGAGGAGCAGAAAGAGAGAGGGATCTGGAGCACCTGGGTGGCTCAGTCTGTTGAGGGTTGGACTTTGGCTCAGGTCATGATCTCATGGTTCATGAGTTTGAACCCTACGTCCAGCTCTGTGCTGACAACTCAGAGCCTGGAGCCTGCTTTGCATTCTGTGTATTCCTCTCTCTCTGCCCCTCCTCTGCTCATGCTCATGCTCTGTCTCTGTCTCTCTCCAAAGAAACATTAAAAAAGAAAAAAGAAAAAAGAGAAAAGAAAGAGACAGGGACATAGGATGTGAAGCGGGCTCCGTGCTGACAACAGACAGCCCAATGTGGGCTCAAACTCATGAACCACAAGATCATGATGTGAGCTGAAGTAAGATGCTTATCCAGCTGAGCCACCCAGGTGTCCCAAGAATTCTAATTTTAGTAAAAAGACTCAGGGCACCTAGGTGGCTCAGTTGGTTAAGCCTGGTGCTCTTTATTTTGGTTCAGGTCATGAGGTCATGATCTTTTTTTTTTTAAATTTTTTTTTAAACATTTATTTATTTTTGAGAGACAGATCATGAGCTGGGGAGGGACAGAGAGAAAGACACACACACACAGAATGAGAAGCAGGCTCCAGGCTCTGAGCTGTCAGCACAGAGCCTGACTCAGGGCTTGAACCCACAAGCTGTGAGATCATGACCTGAGCTGAAGTCGGATGCTCAACCGACTGAGCCACCCTGGCGCCCTGATTCAGGTCATGATCTTGAGGTTTGTGAGACTGAGCCCTGCTTTGGGCTCTGTACTGACGGTGTGGAGCCTGCTTGGGATTCTTTCTCTCCATCTCTACCCCTCCCCTGCTTGCACTCTCTTTCTCTCTCAAAAATAAATAAATGAACTTAAAAAAAGAGACTCAAATAGGTTAAAAGTAAAAGAAAGAAAAAATATACTGTGAAAACTCTAATGAAAAGGAATCTGGAATAGCTATATTATCAGGCAAAATTGATTTCACGGGAAGGATAAAGAAGGTTGTTTAATAATTACAAAATTATCAACTTCTCATAGGGATGTAATGATCTTATACATTTCTTTACTAAATAATATAGCTTCAAAAATGAGGCAAAAAGTGATAGACGGTCAAGGATAATTAGACAAATCCACAAATATAGTTGGCAAGTTTGGCAGCTGAATAGGATAAGAGGACAGAATATAAGAGCACCGAGGTCTCAAATAACACTATCAAACAACTTGACCTAATTGACATTTATAGAATACTTTATCCAATACAGACTATACATTTTCACATGGAATATTTATCAAGTAAAACTGTATTTTAAGTCACAAAACAAATTTAAAATGATTCAAGTCCTGCATCCATTCTTGATACAAACCCTCAACAAAGTAGGACTAGAGGGAACACACCTCAACATCAGAAAGGCCATATGCAAAAGACCACAGCTAATATAATCCTCGATAGGGGGAAAACTTAGAGCGTTTTCTTTAAGATAATGAACCAGACAGGGATGTACACTCTAACCATAGTTATTTAACATAGTATTTTAAGTTCTAGCCTTAGCAATCAGACAATAAGAAGAAATAAAAGGCATCCAGATCATCAAAGAAGAAGCCAAACTTCCACTATTTGCAGACAACATGGCACTCTATTTAGAGACCCTGAAAAACTCGACCAAAAAGTGGCTAGAATTAATTCATGAATTCAGCAAAGCCACAGGATATAAAATCAACAAGCAGAAACCTGTTACATTTCTATACACCGATAAGAAAGCAGTAGAAAAAAAATCAAGGAATTGATCCCATTTGTCATTGCACCAAAAGGAAAAAAAAAAACCAATAAAATATCTAGGAATAAACATAACAAAAGGAATAAAAGATCCATACTCTGAAAACTATAGAAGACTTATGAGAGAAATTGAAGAGGACACAAAGAAGTGGAAAAGCATTCCATGCTCATGGATCGCAAGAACAAATATTGTTTAAATGTCTATACTTAACCAAAGCAATCTACACATTTAATGCAATCCCTATCAAAGTAATACCAGCATTTTTCACAGAGCTAGAAGAAACATTCCTAAGACTTCTATGAAACCACAAAAGACCCTGAATAGCCAAAAGGAATCCTGAAAAAGCAAAGCCAAGCGAGAGGCCTCACAATTCTGGACTTCAAGCTATATTACAAAGTTGTAGTTCTCAAGATGGTATGGTACTGGGACAAAAACAGACATAGAAATCAAAGAAATGGAATAGAAAATCCAGAAATGAACCCACAACTAGATGGTCAACTCATCTTCAACAAAACAGGAAAGAACATCTAACGGACAAAAGACGGTCTCTTCAACAAATGGTGTTGGGAATACTGGACAATAGCTTGCAGAACAAAACTGGACCACTTCTTATGCCACACACAAAAATAAATTCAAAATGAAGGACCTATTTGTAAGAGCTGCATCCATCAAAATAATAGAGGAAAACACAGGCAGAACCTCTCTGACTGCAGCTGGAGCAACTTCTTACTAGACATGTCTCCTGAGGCAAGAGAAACGAGCAAACATGAAATATTGGGACCTCATCAAGACAGACTGCGTCTGCACAGTGAAGGAAACAATCAAAAACTTAAAAGGCAGGCTATGGCATGGAGAAGATATTTGGCAATGGCATATCTGATAAAGGGTTAGTATCCAAAATCTATAAAGAACTTTACGGGGCGCCTGGGTGGCTCAGTCGGTTAAGCGTCCGGCCTCGGCTCAGGTCATGATCTCATGGTCCATGGGTTCGAGCCCTGCGTCGGGCTCTGTGCTGACAGCTAGCTCAGAGCCTGGAGCCTGCTTCAGATTCTCCCTGCCTCTCTGACCCTCCCCTGCTCACGCTGTCTCTCTCTGTCTCTCAAAAATAAATTAAAAAACATAAAAAAAAGAACTTTTCATACTCAAAAAACATACAATCCAGTTAAGAAATGGGCAGAAGACATGAATAGAAATTTTTACAAAGAAGACATAAAGATGGTCAGCAGACACATGAAACTATGCACAACATCTCTCATTATCAGGGAAATACAAATAAAAACTATAATGAGATATCACCTCACACCTGTCAGAATGGCTAAGACTTTCAGGACAGTGTTGGATAGGCCTGGTGAATGGGAGAATTCTTGCCTTGTTCTTGATATTACAGGATAAGCCTCTAGTTTCTCATCATTTAAGTATAATGTTAGCTGTAGGGTTTTCAAAAATGCTCTTTATCAGATTGAGAAAGTTCCCTATAATTCATTGCTTGCTGAAAGTTTTGATCATAAATGGACATTGGAGTTTGTCAATGGCTCTTTATGCACCTATGATATGGTTATGTGTGTTTTCTTCTTTAGCCTGTTTGCATGATGGTTTACATTCGTTGACTTTTGAATGTTGAACTAACCTTGTATACTTTGTAATCCTACTTGTTGCAGCGTATAATTCTTTTATAATTGTTGGATTAAATTTGCTACTATTTTATTGAAGATCTTTACTTCTATGTTCATGAGAGTTATTGGTCTGTAGTTTTCTTGTAAGTAAGTATGTATGTATGTATGTATTCAGAGTTTGTGGGGGGAGGAGCAGAGGGAAAGGGAGAGAAAAATCTTAATCAGGCTCCATGCCCAGCATGGAGCCCAATGTAGGGCTCTGTCTCATGACCATGAGTCAAAATCAAGAGTCAGACACTTGACTGACTGAGCTACTCAGGTGCCCTCTTCTAAAGTTTCTATCTGGTGTTGGTATTAGGGTGATGCTGGTCTTATCATTATAGAATGAGTTAAATGTTCCCTCTGCTTCCATTTTATGAAAATATTATAGAGAACCGCTATCATTTTCCCTTAAGTATGTGATAGAATTTATCAGTAAAACTATCTAGGTAGATGTAGTGTTTTGTTTTTTGGAAGGTCATTAAGTATTGATTCAATCTCTTAAAGAAATAAAGGTCTATTTAGATTATATATTTCTCCTTGTGTGAGTTTTGATCAGGTGTGTCAAGGAACTGGGTTAATTTTATGTAAGTTATCAAACAGAGTCATTTATGGTATTAATTATTAACCTTTTAATGTACATGGGATCCCTAGTGATGACCCCTCCTTAATTTCTGATACTTGTAATTTATGGATTCTCTCTCTCTCTCTCTCTCTCCCCCCCCTCTCTCCCCCTCCCCTCCTTCCCTTGGTTAGCCTGGATTGTGGTGTATCAATCTTACTGATCTTTTAAAAGAGACAGTTTTGGTTTTTATTGATAGTTTCTGTTAAATTCTTGTTTTCAATTTCATTGATAGCTGCTCAAAGTTTTACTACTTTTTTCCTCTGCTTTTTTCAGGTTAATACTGTTCTTCTTTGTCTTATCTTTAGTGTTTTTGAAGTTTTTCCTCAAGAAAGTACATTTAATCTCCCACTAGGTGGGTTAAGTAAACACATATGCTCCTAATTACTGTTTTAATTCCCTTCTCTAAGTGTCCTAGTCTTCTGTAGAATCTCATAGGCCAGTCATGACACTTTAACAAGAGCGTGGGAAGAGATCTGGGGCTTAATTTTTATCTATCAGAACGAAACAGTGCTTGTATGCCATTTATTTTAAACAGAAGACCACTTCAGCTTTGATATTTAGTACGCCTGATTTCACCACAAGGCAAACTAGATGGAAGAAGACAATACTGTCGTGGTTCCACTTAAGGACCCACACTGACAGGAGAAACCACTGCTTTTCTTGCTGTTATTATTTGTCAACGTAAAATTTCTGATTAAGAAAAAAGCAAATGTTTACCTGGAGTTGTGGGCGTAGGGATTGCTAACAGGTTTTTTCTCATTGTTCCCCTGCCCCCCCTTTCCAGCTCGGGGCATCCCCAGTCTCTGAGCCCCTGGATGCACAGAGCTCCTGTTGCTGCATCTTAAGTATTAGGGCAAATTGCGGAGGAGTGGTTGCAGATACCTTACCAGTAATGTTATGAGAGGAGCCTACTTTTAATGTGATTTGAGGAGGCAATGTCCCCCACCTTGACGGAAAGAACTTGGTGCTGCTGTGTTGAAGGATATAAGCAATGAGGACAAACTCCTGTGGGCACAGGGACATCACTAAGAGAGGAAAACAGCAGAAACAACCTCTTTAAAGACATTTTCAAAGCTTCTATGATTTATCCGAAGCTACCGATTGATCCTCTAGAATGGCAAACACTTCAGGTGTAGACTCCACTGCAGAGATGGAGACTGAGGAAGGCAGAGGAGGGATTGATCCAGGGTCTCAGATACTGTTTCTAAGTTCCTGGCCATGGACAGGTCAGGTGGACCCGAGGTCCTAGAGGCCCTTGAGCTAGGCCTTCGATCTGGCTTTGCTTACCTTGCTACCTGGGCCTCTGCTTGCTCAGCTGTCCTCTGCTGCCGAATCTGTTGGGCTAATACTCACGCATTTAAGCCGAGACTGTAACCTCATAGGTTCTCATGAGGATTAAGTTAGATCATGTGTGTACAAATGATAGACGGTCAAGTTTGACATGGATATGAGTTATGGAAGTTGCTGCATCAGAATCCAAGGCTTCAATGAGGACAGTTCAAAGAGAGTTGAGTGGTGGTCCTGATTACCAAGTCTAGGAACCCTCAGGGTTGGCGCAGCAGCCCAGGCAGGTGAAGATAGGGCTGAGGCATGCAAGAAGAAATGACTATCAGCCAGAAGAGGGCAGAGGCATTGAGGGGACTGCCCTGCTGTCAGGATCCTAGGTCTCAAGGTGGGGCCACACTCAGCACCCTCAGCTCCCTGGCACCCTTAGCACCCCAGGCTACCTCCTGGCAGAACTCGTGGGACTTCTAGGCTGAGGCTGCTGATGCAGTGCATCATGACATAATCCTTGCTGAAATGGTCCATGCCCACGTGGTCCAGGCTTTCAGCCTCTCAGGGTGAGAAGCAAGATGGAGAGGTTAAGAGTGAATCTGGAGGGGCAAACGAGAACACCAAGCACAGTCACTAAGGATCTTCTGATGATTTCGTGTTACCGTACGTGTGTTAAAATACCATGTAGAGAGCCATCAGTGAAATAATACAAATTGTAAATTTTGTTGTTTTGCCATTTCAGAGTAATGATAGACCATGATCTAGCCAACGACTTTTGAATATATTGTTAGCTAAAGAACCCAGTATAAAAATAAAACAGCAGCCGGGGAAGAAATGGAACAGCTTGGAGTCCTTCCCTGACTCCTGAACACTCCGTTTTCCTGAAGCAGTGAGGAATTTGGATCGGATGATTTGAAAACTATTGGTCTAAAACTCTTGAAATCAGACATTTGTTATTTTTTTTCAATAGTTTGAATATTTTTCTAATAAAAAGTCACTTATAGACTCCGATGGTAAATTTTACTTGTCTCTTCTAAAAAAGATCAATGGGGTGCCTGGGTGGCTCAGGAGATTAAGTGTCTGACTCTTTTTTTTTTTAATAGTTTATTGTCAAATTGGTTTCCATATAACACCCAGTGCTTCTCCCCACAAGTGTCCCCCTCTATGACCACCACCCCCTCCCTCCCCTTCCCCTTACTTCAGCTTAGGTCATGATTGTGAGTTCAAGCCCTGAGTTGGGCTCTGTGCTGGCAGCACAGAGCCTGCTTGGAATTCTCTCTCTCCCCCTCTCCCTGCCCCTCCATAGCTTGTGGTCTCTCTCTCTCTTTTTCAAACTAAATAAGAACTTTAGAAAATTCTTTAAAAAATAAAATTAAAAAGATCAATAAAAGTGATCATGCAGCATGGCAGCCATTGGAAAATAGTGCTGTGAAAATACAGGTGCTATAACAATGCATCTGGGCAATTTTTATGATGTTGGCATGTCTCATAACTGGGAGATAGTTTTAACTCTGTAAGTATTTACTGCTAGATTATGGAACTATTGTGGGCATCCGTCAGCCTCCAGAGTGGGGACAAGTGGGGTGCAGGCTAGTAGCTTCCGTCTATATTCTCAACCTTCTTTGCTGTGTCCTGACCTTGTTAATATCAGAGCCAACACACGCACACACACGCACACATACACGCACACACACACGGTATATTCCTGTGAAGCTGAGAATACTCTGACTCATTCTCCCACAGTCTGTAGAAACTCAGGCATATGGGGCTCTGTTAAGACCCATCTTTTCAATTAATTATCCTCTGCCCACTCATTTATTTCTGCCAGGTCAGGGGGACCTCTCTACTCTACTGGTGGTAACATCTAGGAAGGTCATGTTACCCTGATCCAACTATAATTACTCATTTCTTTTTGTTTTTTGGCTTCTTTTGTTACTGTTTAAATTTGACAGTCAATTTGACAGATTCTTCATCTACCATTAGTTGAAAAAGTTTCAATCCTTCTTGGCATACAAATGTTCATTGCTTTTATATCTTTCCTCCTTTCATTGGAGGACCCTGGCTAGCTTAAGTGTCGATGCATAGTGCTATCCTGCTTTTCTGCTTTCTTGTCAATGTTGATGAATGAGGTTAGTTTTGGGATCTCAGGGAAAGACTGCAGAGAATGGAGTGGCTGGAGTAGAATCTCCTTCTTTTCTGGACCACACTGGTGTATTGGAGGAGTCTCACTTCTGGCCAACCTTATCCAGAGCTCCACATTAGTCTTTGAGTTCTGCTCACATCTTTTTTTCATTTACTCTCTATTTGGGGGATTAGATGGTGTGTGTGTGTGTGTGTGTGTGTGTGTGTGTGTGTGTGTGTATGTGTGCACGAGCATGAGTGTGAATTCTAAGGACAAGTAGTTGTGGAAACCACTCCACTGGCATCATTAGTTACTCCTTGTCTGACTCACCGGGATGGCAGGACTTAGTCCGACTCCTGTCACATGTTTATTATGCCCGTAGTGTGGGCTGACCCTTCCCGGCACAGGTGCAACTCCAGGAGGCCACAGGGGTGAGACAGATACACAGGCCTTTGGTGCATGAGCCTTTCTTCCTACTGGAAATGATGGGGCCATTCAGGTTTCGGAATCTAAAAGTTTATTACTCGGGTCACTCAATTTGCAGACTGGTTAAGTACTGTTAGTTAGCTGAGGAAAAAGGACTTCAATGTGAGCTGATCTGCTTTGCCTACCTAAATTTACTAATGACACTATGTGTCTTCTTTCATTGTTCTGTCTGTTTTAAGGTTTCTTTTTTTTTTTAAATGTTTTTTATTTATTTTTGATACAGAGAGAAACTAAGCACGAGAGGGGGAGGGTCAGAGAGAGAAGGAGACACAGAACGGAAGCAGGCTCCAGGCTCTGAGCTAGCTGTCAGCATAGAACCTGACGTGGGGCTCGAACCCACAAACGTGAGATCTGACCTGAGCCGAAGTCAGAGGCTTAACCGACTGAGCCACCCAGGCGCCCCCTGTTTTAAGGTTTCTAAAAGGGGTCAAATGACAATTATTTATCTTCAACACTTGCCAAGTTTATTTAAACTTGTAGAAATGAAGTTGTGCATAGCAGTCCTATAGGGTCAGTTTTAGTGCTATCTGAATGCCATCGAGGGGGAGGGGAAGAGGGTATAGCTCAAGAGAGTGTGTAAGGGTGAGCAATTAGTGCTTTCCATTACACATGCACAGCAGATCCCAAGTGTTACATGGGGCTCCTGACATCTTGTGTTCTGTATAAAATTAAGTCTGCACATGAACACAATTGAAAAACTTTTAGCTAGACTGACCAAGAAAAATGGAATGAATACTCAAATTGATAAAATCAGGAATGAAGTCAGGGACATTATTACTTACCTTAGAGAAGTATAAGGGTTTACAATTGACTCCTATGCCAACACATTAGATAACCCGGAGAAATTCCTAGAGAGACTCGGACTACCAAAACTGGCTCAAGAAGAAATAGGATATCTAAATAGGGTTATAACAAGTAAAGAGATCAAATTACTAATAAAAAAACTTCCTACAAAGAAGAACTTAGGCCCAGCTGGCTTCACTGATGAATTCTATCAAGCATTTCAGAAGGATTCATACCAGTTCTTCACAAACCCTTCCAAAAAATAGAAGAGAACACTTCTCAGTCATTTTATGAGGCCATTACTTCCCTGATACAAAAACCAAACAAAAACATAAGATAAGAAAGTTATAGGGGCGTCTGGGAGGCTCAGTCGATTTGGTGTCCAACTTTGGCTCAGGTCGTGTTATTATAGTCTGTGAGTTTGGGCCCCACGTCGGGCTCTGTGCTGACAGCTCAGAGCCTGGAGCCTGCTTCCAATTCTATGTCTCCCTCTCTCTCTGCCCCTCCCCTGCTCATGCTCTGTCTCTCTCTCTCACTCAAAAATAAATAAACATTAAAAAGTTTTTAAAAAAGAGAAAGCTACAGAACAATATCTGTTATGAATATGGATGAAAAATCTTTAGCTCAAAGTTGAGCATGGAAACTGCTTACGATTCTCTCTTTCCCCTTTACCTCTCTCCACTGCTTGCACCCTCTCTCTCTCTTTTTCTAAAAAAAAATGTAAGCAATCCATAATACTGAAAACTATTAGAGCAATTAAGTGAGTTCAGCAAAAGTTAACTATACGTAACTAATTGACTCATGTTCCCCATGTTCTCCATGGAACACAAATTTGTGAAAATTCCCAGGGTTCTTATGCATTTATGGTTACTTCTGCTCCAGGGCTTGCTTTCAGAAGAGCTCACTCTGATCCAAATACCATTGAGTTAGATACCTCACTTGATCAGTTTCTACTCTACATGTCATTTACACAAAGGCATCCTTAAGCAAATAGGTTTTTGTTGTTTTGAGGGGGAGAAAATTTGAAGGGTCAATAAAAGAGCCTATGGTACAGCAATGCAAACAAATTGAATGTCAGGTGTATTCTTTCTAAAAATATCTCTCAATCAATAGATCTCCCTTATGACCCAGCAATAGCACTGATAGGGATCTACCCAAGGAATACAGAAGTGCTGATGCATAAGAGCACATGTACCCCAATGTTCATAGCAGCACAGTCAACAATAGCCAAAACATGGAAAGAGCCTAAATGTCCATCACCTGATGAGTGGATCAAGAAGATGTGGTTTATATACACAATGGAGTACTACATGGCAATGAGAAAGAATGAAATCTGGCCATTTGTAGGAAAGTGGATGGACCTCGAGGGTGTCATGCTAAGTGAAATAAGTCAGGCAGAGGAGGACAGATACTATATGTTTGCACTCATAGGTCTAACAGGAAAACAGGAGAACCCTAATATGGAGGACCAGGGGTAGGGGAAGAGGGAAAGAGAGTTGGGGAGAGAGAGGGATGCAACACTTGAGAGACTATTGAATACTGAGAATGAACTGAGAGTTGAACGGGAAGGGGGAGGGGGGAAAGAGGTGGTGGTGATGGAGGAGGGCACTTGTGGGGAAGAGCACTGGATGTTGTATGGAAACCAATTTGACAATAAACTATTTAAAAATAAATAAATGAAAATTTCTCTCAGCTGGTCACTTATCCCTAAATTCTCAGCTTCCTCTTCTCCCCCTCTCTCCTAGGGGAAAATGAAAACCAAGCCAAACAAAGAACAAGACTACAAGAAAAAATAAAGTTAAAGAAGCTTAACCATCTTTGGTGATTGATCGAGCTGCTGATGATACACTAGCTTAAATTAAGCTCTCATCTTTGACTCCAAAGGGCTTAGAACAGAACAGAATTCCAAAAAAAAAGTCTGGTGCCAAAGATTATTGTTACAATTTCCACTTTGTGACAGCTGATTTCAAAGCAGGTTGCTTCACATTTCAGTTTGCTAGAATTAACACATTTGTCTGTTTGAAGGCTCAAGCATTTGGCAGAGTATCATTGATTTGACCAGTGAAAACAAACTTTATGCTACTCAGTGCACACATGCCTACACATCACTACCCTTAAATATTGTACACATAACAGTAAGTGTGCATTTTTTGTGGGTGAATGATAATATGTAGGTTACTGAAAGACTGGAGGATGTGAGGTAAACTGAGTTTGCGTTTGGGAAGGAAGATGAATAGTGGGAACTCGGAGGGACGTGTGGTGATGAGTACGGCAGCAGAGGTGGGTGGGGGTTACCGGGCCAAGGTAGACATCTGTCCCTTCATAGTCCCAATTATTTTTTCAACAAATAAGTATTAAGTGGTTACTAAATACAAGGCAGTATTGTAAGTCCTGAGTGAAGGGAGAGAGAGTTAAAGGTAAGAAAGAAAATAAGATCATTGCAAGGTCTTGGGCATTCCTGGTCATGGATTCTTTTGGCAAATTTATTGTACAACCAAGACAAGCATAAGCAAGAAGGTACAGGCATAACTCAGGGTCATGGTGAAGCTCTTGTTCTAGGAGGACCTGTCCAATGATGGGCGATCAGCTGCCTGGATGCCCATTGATGTGGAGAATAAAGGCAAGAGAAATGTCGGGAAAAAATTAAACTTCCTTACAACTCACAGCCCATTGACAAATACTTGAGACAGGCAGGCCGAGTGACCTTCCTCCAGAACTCAACCGCCTTGATGTTAATACTTTGCTAGAGGCAAAGTGCAACCTTAGCTTGACATTAACCTGGCCTCCTTGATCCTGTAAGTCTCCTTTAACATATAAAAATTCTTTAGAAAATTCCTTCATCTCTACACACCCCTTTCCCCCTCCAAGATATATGTTAGCAATCATCCTCCAGGCACATGGACCACCGGTATACATCTGACGGGTCTCAGGACTAAGGTTTTACTATACAGTAGTGACTGACCCCTCAAGGTCCTGGAGACCTTGCTTCCAAATTCCCTGGAGACTCAGGTTGTCCCTAACTCCCCCCAACTTAAAAGTATATAATCACTTACTCCTCGTAATCCCAGTGCAGCTTTTTCTGCCCACGGTTCCTGTCTCTGTGCTTTAATAAACCACCTTTTTGCACTGAAGATGTCTCAAGATTCTTTCTTGACTGTTTGCTCCCAAATCCCAACATTCTACCACCTCACCCACGATCTGAAGTTTAACTGAAGTGAAGCTGATCAAGGTGAATCTGCATGATTTAGACGAACAGCCCAGAGGAACTGCTTTGCTACCAACTCACCTGGTGACCAGCGTGGACATGAGGCCGGTTCACAAGGGGTCAGCAGGGCCTTTGGTGTGGGTTCGGTGCTCAGGAGACCTGAAGGAGTTGACTGGCCTCCCCAAGGGCTTTGTTTCGAGACTGCCTGCTGAGAAGTTTTATTTCTTCCTAATAGGGACAAACACTAAGTGGAATAAATAATTTTGGATGTGGGAGCAAGGAGGACACAGATAATTAAATGCAGAAGGCTTGCTACATCTACTAAATTCTATGGCTTAAGGGGATTTCAAAAAAGAAAAGTTTTTTTAGCACTATTTTTCCAAGGAAAGAACTGGTAGTAATTTAATCGTGTTCTGAAGTCTCAATTTTAACCCAATCATCAAACATCAGACTCACTTTAACAAATCCTTTCTTAAATATTAGTAAATGGTTTCTAAACGCCATGCTATACTTAAAAAACCCACAGATCATGAGAGACTCTTGAACACTGAAAATGAACCGAGGGCTGACGGGGGAGGGGCAGGGGAAAGGGGGTGATGGTCATGAGGGGGGCACTTGTGGGGAGAAGCACTGGGTGTTATATGGAAACCAATTTGATAATAAACTGTTATTTTAAAAAACCTCCAAAATCCAAACATGAGCCCCTTAGGGACTTGGAGAAGTGTGTGTACACTTTCAAAACAACATAAATGGATTTGTTCTAAATGTAATATTCATTCCCGTTTTTTCTTTAACCCAATAAAGTGTGTTATTTACCTCCATTGTCAGTACATCTCGGTGCACCCCATGTACAGGTGGCTGCATCATCAGTGCTCTGAGCTTCAAAGTAGTCATTCACCTTGAACTGAGTTTTTGTTTGCACTACTACTAACAATGCTGCAACGAATGTATTTGGACTTGTATCTTCATGCATATGTGTGGAGGACATTGTTTTTTCCCTCTGGGTGACACGAGGAGCCATTGCACGGTCCTGAGCTGAGGACAGGCATATTTTAATCAAACTTTAATGTGATTGCTCTGGCTGCAGTGTTGAGAAAAGACAGCGCTAAAGGCGAGGACTGAAGTTCTGGGGAGACCGCCGCGGCCCCCCTGGAGCGCATCGCCGCTGTACTCACACAGTGGAGGAAGGAGACGTACCACCAGATTGGTGCCTCTTCCAAAATCCCAAGTTGCGCAGAATCGGGCTGTGTATTTTTCTGTCCAGTTCAGCATTTCATTTCCTTTAAGATTAGGGTCCAAGGGTGCTGTAAACAGAACAGAACTCTGGAAGCTGCAGACAGCTCTGGAAACTCACAGCGGCTTTTCCTCTTGACCGGTGGAAAAATTATTCCATTCTGTATTTCTTTTTATGTTTCTTATTTATTTTTGAGAGACACAGAGAGACAGCGTGAGCAGGGGAGGGGCAGAGAGAGAGGGAGGCACAGAATCTGAAGCAGGCTCCAGGCTCTGAGCTGTCAGCACAGAGCCCGATGTGGGGCTCGAACCCATGAACCGTAAGATCATGACCTGAGCAGAAGCTGGATGCTTAACCCACTGAGCCACCCAGGTGCCCTTCCATTCTGTGTTTTGAGCTGAAGCTTAGTTTGAACAGCAGCTGGCTTTTCCTTGTTAATGTCATTGCGTTGTAGGGACAACCTGGTGCCCAAGCCGTTTGGCACGGAGGCCTAAGCTGCAGGCTCCCACAGCGACACCTTTCCCGGCCCTGCCCCCGCACCTGGCTCATGGACACCCTACCCTGATGTGGCTTTGTGGAGCCCTGCGCCCCCCAGGTGCTGTACATTTTATAAGAAGGGCCGTATTTCTTTTAGAATTCATACAACCATGTTGTCTTTTTGCTTCTTAGAGAGGGTCACAAGAAATATGACCTAAAAATGTCAGGATGCAAGGTTAAAGGTGACAAGGAAATAGCAGTGGCCCATGGACCTAAGACCCCCTATGAGAAGTGACACTGAAGGCAGGCGGAGGGCTGCTTGAGCTGTTATTTATAGTGTGAAGCATGCGCGCAAGCCTGACATGCCATCTGCCAAGTGAAGAACAGAATGAACCTTTCTCTCAGAAGTTTTTTTACAGGCTGAAGGCCCAAGGCAGGGCGGTGTGTACTACTTAGTACAGAGGACGTACAGGCAGGATGTGACGTGGTAGGTGGTCCCCAGGGAGCAGTCTTCCTGGACATCTGTTTGAAGACTGGTGGGGTCCCCTCCTTCGCACTGTGGACACCTGAACATTCCGTGAACGCGACCTTGGAAAACCTCAGGTGCTATTTTCCCCAATTTAGTCACCAGGAGGAGCATGAACACAGCAAGTCCACGTTTCCTTACAGCCTGATCAATTTCGGGAATTATACTTGTAAAATCTTGAGTAAATTCTCAGCTCCAATTTTTTCCCCATCCTTGGGTGACAGTTTTATTTGCTTTAAGCACTCCCGGAGGCTAGAATAAAGAGTGTTGAAATCACACAGGACGTATTGAGAGCGTTTGCTTTCTGCTCCCGTGGTCAGCTCCAGGGCAGTGAGGGAACTGACCAGTAATTTTTAAAAATTTGGATCAGTTTCCGATGCTTTCAGGGCCCCCGATTCTCACATCCAGAATTTCTGCCATTTTTCTTGAGCCTGTTAGGGAACACACAAGTCTTAGGAACATGTTTCGACATACATGAATGAAATGTGCCTTGTTCAGATTAATAACTTTCTTCCTTCATGTAATTGTAAATATTTTAGTGTTCTATTTTTAAACTGAATTTTATCAAATCTGGAAGCGCATTTTTTCCATGTGTTTGTCATCAGCTTGTGGGGGTTCTTTGGGCTGAACTATCGTTGAGAATGTGGAGAATAAAAGTGGGTTGTTAGGGCGGTGGGACGGGAAGTGGATGAAAACGGACGCTCGTTAGTGCTGGCTTGGTCTTAACAGGGCGGTGTTGACCATGCCAATGGCTTGGGAAGTTTGGTTTTTCTTCTTTTAAAATCAAGTGCCTTTTCTTGGCTCTGTCAGGTTAAGAATGTAAATCATTTCTCCATATTCTCCTTAACCTTTCATTCTCCACAGCATCTAACATTTTTTATTTAAGTTTTAGACAAAAATATCTAAATAGAAAAATGTTACTTTCATTACATAACAAGTAACGAGATTTTTTTCTATTAGGCTACACTTGGTATTAATGAATATTAAGTTCTGTTGTATTGCAATGATATTTGATAGAGAAGCTATAATCTTGAACAATACATTTAATCAGTTTTCCTTTTTTAAAAGTTTTTATTTTGGGAGAGAGGGTGTGTGAACAGGGGAGGGGCAGAGAGAGAGGAGGAGGAAGAACCCCAAGGAGGATCTCCCCGCCAGTGCAGGGCCCGAGGCGGGGCTCAGGCTGGGGAAACCGTGACCTGAGCTGAAACCAAGACTTGGACGCTTCGCCAAGTGAGCCCCCCAGGAGCCCCTCATTTTTTCAATCTTATATAATATTGCGTTCACTCACAGATTCATTTCTGTATTAGAAAAGTGACTATAGGGTAGTTTATGGGTGATTAAACAATAAAACTTATTGGGGGTGCCTGGGTGGCTCAGCTGGTTTAGTGTGTGACTCTTGATTTCAGCTCAGGTCATGATCTCACGGTTTGTGGGATCGAGCCCTGCATCAGGCTTTGTACTGACAGTACTGGAGGCTGCTTGGGATTCTCTCTCTCTCTCTCTCTCTCTCTCTCTCTCTCTTTCTCTCTCTCTGCCCCTCCCCTGCTCACATGTGTGCGTGTGCTCTCTCTCTCAAAATAAATAAATAAACATAAAAAGTACATTATTTTCCAAATCACCCTAAAAAATAACACTGTGTGATCTCATAGGACTTAATATATAGGACTTTTTGTTTTCAGGGACTTCTTTCATGATTTGGATTAGAGGCGTTTGTGTTCTGTTGAAGTAGACATTCTTTTGAAATACTTTACAGTATCTGACAGACTCACATTTTAAAGTTACTCTCCTCTGCAAATGTCAAAATTTCCCCTGCGAGTTTACTAAGACGTCCCCATCCCGGTGTGCTCGTGGGGAAGAAGGCAGAGAGTATACTGTACCGGGGGCATGCCTTGTAAAGTAACTCACCGCGCTCCTCTGTCATAATGAGTCCCGGTACCACAACTTGCTATTTTGATATCACGGAGCAGGAGAGAACCCTGGTGAATGGGACGCATACTCAGTTCGGTTTGCTGGTTTGCCTTCACTGGACTAGAAAAGAAAATGGAATACACAAACCACGATTTTGCAGCAAACTGAGGTGGGAGACTTTACCAGCCCGGAAGGAATTTAGGGCCTTATGGACTCTCTGTAACGGCTGCCCTCCAATCTGTGTGTAGAGAAGAGGTGACTGAGTCACTTGCACAGTGAGGACAGTAACTTGGCCATTTCTACAGGACCTGGCAGCTTGGCAAGCAGCCCCTTGGACCCTCTTCTTCCTACCAGTGCCCTTGGCCTGGAGTCTCCCCTGGTCTCATAACCGGGATGGAATCAGAGAACAAACTGAGGGTTGATGGGGGGAGAGGGAAAATGGGGGATGAGCACTGAGGAGGACACTTGTCAGATGAGCACTGGGTGTTGTGTGTGAGCGATGAACCAGAGGAATCTACCCCCAAAACCAAGAGCACACTTTACACACTGCATGTTAGACAACTTGACAATAAATTACATTAAAAATAAACCAAACCTTAATCTATTCGAAGCTTTCGACCCTGGAGCATTAAATTCTTAGGTGAAAATGATCGACCCACAGGCAGGCAGCAGTGACAAAATCAGGAGTCTGCACCCTGTTGATTCACCTCTGGGTCGTTTGACTTGATCACTTTGGGGACCATAAACAACACTTACATTTCTTTTAAATGCTTATTTTTGAGAGAGGGAGCACAAGTGGAGAAGGGGCAGAAAGGGGGAGGGGCAGAGAGAAGGAGAGAAGCGGAAAGAGGGGAACACAGGGTTGGAAGTGGGGTCCGCACTGAGAGCAACGAGACCCACATGGGGCTCGAATTCATGAACTCACTAACTTCGAGATCATGACCCGAGTTGAAGTCAGAGGCTCAGCTGACTGAGCCACCCAGGCGCCCCAATATTCACATTTTTCAGATGAGGACAGGAGAGGTCTGTGATCAGCAAATAGAGTGTTTTAAATTAATGATTCCTGGGGAGGAGCCAAGATGGCGGAGAGGAAGGGAGCTCTGTAAACTCTGTCCACCCCATTTATCGAACCGAGAAGGACATTACTCTCATCTGCGAGAGCAAAAGGAGAAAATACGGACTCCAGAAAGAATAGAACCTCAAGGATACCTGAGTGAGTGAGGGCGAATGGGGGAGATCTGAAAACAGGCCAGGCCAGGATGGGCAGGGGAGACAAGATCTCCAGCCCAATGTGGGGGAAGTGCACGGAGCCCGAGAGACAAAGGGAAGAGACAGGGGAGCAGACTTCCTGGCAAGAAGTGGCCGGAGCGCGGCTGCGCCAGGGGTGAACAATTCGAACTTGGTTTTGGGAAAGGGACCACGGACCACATTTCCACGGCACACCTCGCCCCCTGCATGGACTGCGCGAATCCCAGGTGCCCACAGGAAAAAATAGGGCCCACACCTACGCGACCCCAGACAAGGAGTTGGTGGTGGGTGGAGGCCTGGGTGCTGGCTTAGACTGCAGGAGCTCCCAGCTCATTTCCAGCAGCGCACAGCGCCTTGAGCAACAGCTATCGGAAACCAAGAGAGACTCAGTTTTGTTTTTTTTTTCCTTTCCCCCATTGCAATTGCGATCCTGGCTGGGGGTGGGGACTCCTCAATTGAGTCTGTGAAGGTGCGCACTTCACCTCCTGCTGCTCATTTCGCCTCAGGCAGGGGCGGAGCCTCTGAGAACAGCCTCCAAGACCCACCACATCAAACCACGCCCATCCACCAGGGGGAGATGCTGCTCCTTTTTTTTTAATATAAAAAAATTTTTTTTCTTCACTTGTTTCGTACTTATTTCTTTGTCATTATTACCTCTTTTTCCTTTTTCTTTACTCAATTCTTTTAAATTTTACTCCATATTTTCCTTTCTCCTTTCTCCCTTACTTCACCTTCTTGCAACCCAGATATATTCTCCTGTATCTCATCCTTACCTCTCCCCTAAACTGGTCATACACTTTTAAACGGTCTACTGTCCTTTGTTGTCTCCGATCCCCTTATATATATAT
>NC_043714.1:777180-787596 GCF_006229205.1 Suricata suricatta
CATGGCAATGAGAGGGAATGACATATGGCCTTTTGTAGGAAAGTGGATGGACCTTGAGGGTGTCATGCTGAGTGAAGTAAGCCAGGCAGAGAAGGACAGAAACCATATGTTTGCACTCATAGGTCTAGCAGGAAAATAGGAGAGACCTAATGGAGAATCAGGGGGTGCGGAGGAGGGAGAGAGAGTTGGGGAGAGAGAGGGATGCAAAACTTGAGAGACTATTGAATGCTGAAAATGAACTGAGAGTTGAAGGGGAAGGGGGAGGGGGGAAAAGAGGTGGTGGTGATGGTGGAGGGCACTTAAGGGGAAGAGCACTGGGTGTTGTATGAAAACAATTTGACAATAAAATATTATGGAAAAAATAAATTAATGATTCCCTTTAGTGTCATGTGGTTACAAAGTTTCTGTTTTTATGAAGACGGTCTCCTTTGCGCTTCCATGAGTTTATGTGGTTCCTGTCCTGACCGTTGTCCTCTCTGCTGCCCTCTCCTTGTCAGAGTCTTTATTCTCATGAATATTTCTTCCTTCTGTTCTCATTTCTAAGACCTCTGCATTCCATCCACTAATGCATTATGATCAAACTGACAAGTCCTCATGGACCCTAGGAATTTAGATGAAAGATAGCTTTTTTGAACATAGGGTGTTAAAAAATCAAAGCCTCAAAGATCAAGCATCCTCTAGCCACTAAGTGTCCTGTGAGAGTTTCGTCTGTGGCTTTGGACCCCCCAAAGGCTGTAGGCACTATGGTGAGTGCCTATGGACTCCTGGGGATCCATTTTAGTCCAAATGGTTTGCCCTAGTTTTAGACTGTGAAACAACCAGTAATCTTGTATAAATCCCAGATTTCAGATTCTTCTATAAATCTCAAATTTTGATATGAAATTATGACCTGAGTCCATTCTAGATCAAGTCAAATCCAAACCAGTGGCTTTTGGAAGACGCCTTGGGTGCTTACAAGTCTGGAGGTATCTATTTTTTGTTCTAGTGACCGTTCTTCTGAAATATTTACTATAGCAGACAGACCCACACCTTGGGTCCTTTGCTCCATGGCATTCCAGTGGCACAATGGGGCTTCTGCTGACTGACATGGTAGCTCAGGGAGCCGTGGCTGTTGAACTATGAGCCTTAAGTGTCCCTTTTGCTGGTATGGGATTGTGGAGATCTGAAGCCCCTTCTCAACGCCACTCTGACTTACGAGCTGTGGTCTCCAGGCCAGGGAGAGTGGGAGATTTAGGTTGTTATCTGGATGCCTGAGCTAACCCTAACCCCCCAGATTTTTTTTGCCTGGATTACTTGGGTGATTTATTTTAGCCTTGGTGGTGACTCCAGGGGACACGCTCAGACCCGCCTTTTTGAAGGAGTTTGATGAGTGCCCTCCTCCCGCGGACCACACGGCACAGGGAGGGTGGACAAGTTCGTGTTTGCAAAGGGCCTGACATTCCAGAGGGTGAAAGATGCGGTATAAGTACGAAGCGTTGTAATTATTGTTTTACTGCCTCCAGAGACAAAGTCAGGTAGGATGACTGTGAACAAGCGTTTGGCCTGAGATCCACAGAGTGTGACCATCCAGCCGTCCCGGTAACCAGAAATGTCCTCCGGCAGTGCTGATCGGACTGCAGGGAGCAGCACGCCTTTCATGCTTGGTGATGTTCACCCCGCGAGTTTACATTAGATACGTGCATGTGGAAAGCTCATGTATGGTGTTTCTTAAGAAAAATATTTTTTTTTCAGTTTTGTGGGAGGAATTTGCTGCGGTCACCGGGTGCAGTTGGTTCTCTTACGCAGCTGGTTACAAGAGAACTAAGTGTTTAAAGGTGGATCGGGTTTTTTGTTTGTTTATCAACTGCTAATCTTAGCATTCAGATTCAATCACGTTTGATTCTGTTTTTAGATGCTTCAAGGTTACCAACGGAGATTTCAGTTGTTTGTCATGCTGTTTTTACCCAAGAATAGCTGTTCAGTTTAAACCCCACTCAGTCCTTGCAGCTTTCAGCTGAGGTGTGGCCCTCACTGCGCGGGCATGTGGGCCTGAGGGCTGGGGTGCTGCTCGAGGCCCGCGGCCCTGGGACCGGGCGCAGGGTTGAGTGGGGGAGGGCACTCACTCTGTGTTAGACGGCACCAGTGCGGGACATTACCCTGAAAGAAAGGACGTGTCATCCTGTTCAGTGCGTCCCAGGCAGAGCGACTGCTTGGGAGGGAGGGAGACTCTGGCTCTTACGTAGACCAAGTATCTCCCCCTCATTTCTGAGTCATCAGCAGAGGGCAGTGCCCACCCGTGTAAAGAGTGAAGCAACAGCTTCTCTGAGAAAAGACGCCCATTCTGGTGAGCACAGTTGTATCTAGAAAGAGCTGGTGGTGATGGAGCCTCCTACCTTATCTGGAAAAATTCTGCGTTAAAACTTACCCTAGGCCTATGTGGTGTGGACTTTCCCTCTCTACACCCATTTGAAATCTCTGGTGAGATGTTGTTTCTCTAAGTATAAACATGGATAAAGTACAGACAGATCATATTAACGTATTTTTGAAGATAGTCTTCAAAAAAATAGGCAAGATCTGGGAAGTTGTATGTTTCTGATAAGTGAAGAATCTCATTTTCTTGGCTTGGGAAGAGCTCACAATCGATGTGGGTGACTCAGGCGTGCAAAGGCCTGGACTGGCATCTGGCTGCTTCCTGGGCAGGCCTGCTGACAGTCAGGGGTCTAAATCAAAGAGGGCAAGAGGGGGGTGGCTGTTGGAGGGCCTTGGGTGGGAAGCCGATGACACAAGCCACCACCAGGCACTTCCCCCTGTTCTATGGGTACTTATATTTTGCCTTCTTACACGGTTTAGGTCCAGTTTACACTCTTTTCCTAATACTGTCCTTGGGCGAGACACAACATCCACCGGGAAAGAGGCAGAGGGTCGCTCCGTGCGTAAATTGCCCCAACTCACACGCAACTGTCTGCGGTGTGGTGGGCTCTGACATGCCCCCACTCTGTCCAGATTGCAGGTCTCGCTTGCGGTGGGCTCTAAAACTCACGCCTGTTATTAGTCACATTCTTCACCTAGTTTCTTATTTCTTCTCTTTACACATTTGAAAAGTGCGTAAAACGTGAAAAAGAGGAAAGCTTTCTGATATGTCCAGAACCTTTACTTGTACCATCCAATAGCTTCTTGGGTTGGAAATTGGGAACATTTCCTTTTTGCCACATTAACTATTACGGGAAACAGCAGAAAATGACACTCCTTATCTCCCTGCAGTCCGTCTCCAAAGCACCCGAGACGGAGGGGTCAAGGGCAGCTGTTCTGACCTTGTGGGGCTCTGAGCCAGGTGAGGGCTGTGAGGTGGGGCGCAGGAGAGGCTCCCGAAGGAGAGGCCGCTCCTGGGACAGGACAGACGCCATTCTTGCTGCACCCAGTTCCCACCTGGAAGTCGCTCCAGAGTTTGGGAGCGCTGACCTGTCCTGGCCCCAGGTCCCAGCTCCTCCGGCTCTGCGTGAGTGTGGGCGGATACTGGGTGGATGTTGACCCTTTGTGGTTTTTTCATATGAACGGGGCAGGGGACTGTACTTTTCTGTGTGACGAGATCTAAATGGAGATAATTAAAGTTGAGAATGTTCTGGGATTATTAACATGTATAAATTATAAATAACGCATTATTTAAATTATATTACTTGGTAAGCATATAATTTTATATATTATTTAAAAATAATACATAATTGTATACATTTTAAAAAATAGTATATTGCCAACTTGGTTTCCATATAGGACCCAGTGCTCCTCCCCACCAGTGCCCTCTCCATGACCATCAACCCCTTCCCCTCTCCCCCTCCCTTCTCAGCTCTCAGTTTGTTTTCAGTATTCAAGAGTCTCTCATGATTTGCCTCACTCTCTCTCCCCAACTTTTCCCAACCCCTTCCCCTTCCCATGGTCCTCTGTTGGTTTCTCCTGTTCTACTTATAAGTGAAAACACGTGGTATCTGTCCTCTGCCTGACTTATTTCGCTTAGCATGACACCCTCGAGGTCCATCCACTTTGCTACAAATGGTCAGATTTCATTCTTTCTCATTGCCATGTAGTACTCCATTGTGTATATATACCACATCTTCTTGATCCACTCATCAGGTGATGGACATTTAGGCTCTTTCCATGATGTGGCTATTGTTGACATTGCTGCTATGAACATCGGGGTACATGGGCTCCTACGCATCAGCATTTCTGTCTCTCTTGGGTAAATCCCCAGCAGTGCTATTGCTGGGTCATAGGGGAGTTCTACTGATAGTTTTTTGAGGAACCTCCACACTGTTTTCCAGAACAGCTGCACCAGTTTACATTCCCACCAACAGTGTAGGAGGGTGCCTGTCTCTCCACACCCTCGCCACCATCTATAGTCTCTTGATTTGCTCATCTTAGCCACTCTGATTGGTGTGAGGTGGTATCTCAGTGTGGCTTTGATTTATTTCCCTGATGATGAGTGATGTTGAGCATTGTTTCATGTGCCTGTAGGCCATCTGGATGTCCTCCTTGGAGAAGTGTCTGTTCATGTCTTCTGCCCATTTCCTCACTGGGTTATTTATTTTTCGGGTGTGGAGTTTGGTGAGTTCCTTCTAGATTTTGGATACTAGCCCTTTATCCAATATGCCATTTGCCACTATCTTTTCCCATTCTGTCCGTTGCCTATTAGTTTTTTTGACTATTTCCTTTGCAGTGCAGAAGCTTTTTATCTTGATGAAGTCCCAATAGTTCATTTTTGTTCTTGATTCCCTTGCCTTTGAGAATGTGTCCAGTAGGAAATTGCTGCCATTGAGGTCAAGGATTTATATACATTATTGATGTAATATTGACACTTTTTTTTCTTGGCAGTACATTTATGTCTTATCTGAAGCTCAGATATGTTCAAGACCTTCACTACCATATTATAAATTTGACTATTTCCCACTGTCTCCTGCAAATACCTTTTCAGCTCTATCTTGTGCTAATTTAATCTTCACCCGCTTACGCTCTTTATGGTACACAGACAAAACGATATATATTTGTGGTGAGGATTTTGTGTGTTGGCCTTTCCTCCAGGGTGCCTGTGCTGCTCTGTTGGCCCAGGTGACATGGCCTCTGGGGTCCCCAGTCCTCCCCCCCTTTCTCTTCTCAGGCTTCTGCATGTTATCCACACTATTTGCTTAGCACTTAGCTAAGTTTTTATTGGTATCTTTCTATATGGAAAAAAATAATGAATCTGTCTTCAATCTTTCAAAAATGTCCAAGTTTCTTGGCCATTGACATATCCTTTGGGCCTCAGTGTTCTTATGTGCAGAATAAGAAGATGGACTTCATAGCCTTCTTGGAGCCTTAAGGACTCAATGGCATCCCTTTCAGGGCTGCTGGGACACAGAGGTGAGCATGGAGGACCCAGAGCCTCGCCTACTCTGTTTCAGCCTGAGAAATTCCGTGTTTGTCTGTTGGGGCCCAGTAGGCAATAATAACCCTCAAACAATATTTTGCCTCTTGGACCTCACATATTTTTGCCGACACCAACCCCCTACTCGGGACCTTTCGACTGTGGTGCGTGGGTTGGTCCCCCGCAGTTGTCTCCTTATGCTTTAGCATGCCAATATGTTTTCATTTGAAGAAAAGATTCTATGACTAAAAAAATTGCTAGAGATTTCTGACACTCCATCTAAATGCAATTAAAATGTTTTTTTCTTTTTACAATTGAGGTAAATTATATAGCATAATCTTAGCCATTTCAAAATGTACATTCAGTGGCATTTAGCACATTCTTCTGTCAACCACCACCTCTATCTAGTCCCAAAGTATGTCTATCGCTCCTCAGGAAAACTCAGTACCCGTTAGCAGTCACTCTACATTCTCCTTTTTCTCTCGCCCCTGGCTACCACCTATCTACTTCCTGTCTCTATTCATTTACCTATTCTGGATGTTTTATATAGATGGAATCATGCAAGATGAGGCCTTTTGTGTCTAATTTCTTTCACTTATCATAATGCTTTCAAGGTTCCTCCATGGCCTATGTATCAGCACTTCATTCCTTTATGGCCAAGTCATAATATTCCACTGTGTGGATAGATCACAATTTGCTATCCATTTATCTGCTAATAAACATTTGGCTTGCTTCTCTCTTTTAGTTATTGTGATTAATCCTGCTATGAGCATGCGTGTAAAAATATCTCTCTGAGTGTCTGTTTTCCATGCTTTTGTATAATTTCAGCATAAGTTCCTTACAGAAGGGGATAGTGAATTGTGCCCATCGGGGTTACCCATGGAATTAAATTCTAGTGTGGTATAAGCCTTTAATCACTCAGTTGGTGCATACTTTTTTCTTGCCTTTTTATCCATATCACTTCAATCTCATTACTTTATTAGCTGCTTCATGGAAGAGTTCTTTACTTGAGTTTGACAAAATTTGCTGTCTTGTAGAAGTGATAGTTATTTATATATTTTCCTCAAATGCCATACATTTATAATCTCATTTGGGGCCATTTAATCACAATGATGTCATTGGAGTATAGTTGGCTGGTCCTGTTCTGGCCATAGTGTTATAAATACACACAGAACACAATTTCATTCTAGCTTTTCATGCCTCTGTCCTGCTTTCTTATGATTGCTTGACTTCATTGGCCTTCTAAAATAATAATTAAAAAGAGGTGTCTCAACACATTTAGTGAATATTTGGACATGAATTTCTAGTATTCAGCATCTTCCTTGGTTTCCTGTTTGGTCAACTTTGAAGCCACTTGGGGAGAGTAGAAGTGATTGTTACAAACTCTCTTTTTACATATTTATGGACAATATTTCTTAGAACAACACTAAGCCTCTTGATGCATACATAAACTGGGTTTACTGTGTCCCCCCTCCCCCATTTTTCATCTTAAGGGAGAAGCCCGAGAAAAGAGAGAAAGACTGTGTAAGCATTTGGAGCTGAACGCTGTCCTTCTAAGGCACTCTTCTTCTTTGAGAGTCTAGCTCCGATTTGCACATGAGCAGAATGTTCCCCAGGCCCCAAAGGCACAGAGCGCTCGTTGACAAAGTTAGCTGGACTCTATCAAGCCCAGAGCTTCAACTGGACAGCTTTGAAGATTTGAACAAGACATAAAGAGTATGTTACAGTCTATCTGTAAGAAGTGCTATGCTGTAATTTTCCACCAGACAAGAAAGGCGCCCAGCAGTTACTTTCCCAGAGGTCGGAGGGCAAATGGACAGTTTCCCTTTATTCAGCCAGGAAATGTTGCCTGACAAGACACTGTAATTCTTGTGCCCATGCAGAAAAGATAAAGAGAGGTCTGGAGAGGCCTGCCTCTTCAGATGGGATCCCCTAAGATAAGAGGAATTTTCCTGCTGGAGATTCCTGGCACCTGGGACATTAGTAGGTCACAGGAGTTTAAGATCCAAAGACACAAGTGATTCCAACTGACCTTAGCTCCTAATGATCTTGGGAGGGTGATTGACAGGATACCCAAGACTAAGCACTCATCCTGAACATTTGAGGATGAGCTACTGGGAGAAACCCAGAGACACAGCTCGTGGGCCCAGATATGGGTGGTTGCCATAAACTAGAGTCTCTCAACTGTCACCGAAACTCGTCACTTCCAGACTCCTCCCTAGAGCACG
Organism: Suricata suricatta; assembly: GCF_006229205.1. Taxonomy (NCBI): domain Eukaryota; kingdom Metazoa; phylum Chordata; class Mammalia; order Carnivora; family Herpestidae; genus Suricata; species Suricata suricatta. The sequence continues at coordinate 784,780 of NC_043714.1, forward strand.
CCCTTCTCCCTCTTTGTTTGCATCCTTGAACATTTTCACCTGGACCACAGGAAAAGGCATTACAGGGGAATGGCGAATACAGGGCGCCCAGGTGCTGTGGCAGGATATAGCCTGACAGAGAGAACAACGTGGAAGGAGGAGGTGAGAGGCACGGAGTGGAAGAGATTGGGAGCTGGAGCTTGAAGTCAGACCAGCCTCGCTCCCCTCCTTTCTTTCCCCTCCCTTCCCTTAATGCAGAGGTGGCAGCGAATCTGCTTTGAGCCGGGTGGGAACTGAACGGCCAGCAGGCAGACGTGCTCTGGTCCTGGGCCCAGTCTTCTGAGCAGCACGCGCGCCAAGGAAGAGTGAGGAAGTCTTGCCACTGCAGACAAAGGTGAGGCCCATCCTCCTCGCCTCCCACCACTCCTTCCCAGCAGCCTCTCCGGCCGGATGGGCAGCCGCGCTCTTAATCCTGCACTTTCCAAGTGTAGCAATGGGGTGGCTCACCGGGGAAGACAGAAGCGGCCTGGGCGGGTTGTGTCGGTTGTGGCACATTGTGGAAGCGTTTTCCTCTCTTTCTACTTCTTTCTCCCTTCATCGATTCTAATGAGGTGATGTGGTTTCTGGAGGCTTTCATTTTCTTTTTTCTTTATTTCTGTAATTTTGAAAACCTGTGTAATTATACATATTTGAGTAAACTTGGGCCACCTTTGATGTCGGTGTGCTCTCCTGAGCCGTCTCCTCTTCTGTCCCTTTCAAGTACTAATATTTAAAATTTGCTTATCCCCCCTCCCCCGATACTCTTTATAGATTTCCTACATGTTGGTAGTCCTAAACAGTATTTTGGGTTTTTTTCTTATTTACAAACTTGAAATAAATGAGATCATGCTTTATATAGTCTTTTATGATTTTCCATTTTTATTGATTTTTGTGTCTCTGAGTTTATCCATATTGTTTTATGTAATTGTAATTCATTCATTTTCACTGCCATATACATTTCAATTGAAGGAATATACAATTGTCTGTTGATGGACATTTGATTTGTATCTAGTTCTCTCCTAGTACAAAACGAACTGCTATAAACATTCTCTTGTATCTCCTTGAGCACAAATGCAACAGCTTGTTAAGGTGCTTATTTACCTAGGAGCTGAGTTGTGGAGTCATAGAGTATATGCATTCTTCACACTTTCTACATTCGGCTAAGTGGGTTTCCAAATCGGTTATAGCAAATAACGCTCCGCCAAGGAACACACACACGACACACGTGTTCTCCATCCTTCCCAAGGGTTAATACCATCAAACTTGAAAATCTTTGCTGATCTAGTAAATATGAAATTGTTTCTCATTGAGGTTGCTAATGAGGTCGAATATGTTTTGTTATGTTTATGAACCATATTGTATTTTTCTGTGCGGAGCATTGTTCAAGCTTTTTGTCTATTTTCATACTAAATTGATTGTCTTTTACTTACTTATACAGTTCTTTATATATATGGTCCAGGAATTATTCCTTTGTCGTTTACAAGTCTAACAAAAATTCTCTCCCAGAGATTTGCTTTGTTTTTCATCCCCTTTATAAGGTTTTTGTATAGAACAGAATAAAAAAAATTTTGAGTCAGAAATCAATATTTTCCTTTATCCTTTTGTGTTTTAAGAAATCCTTTACTGCCTCAATATGCTCAGATTCTGTTTTCTAAAGTTTTATGGTTTTGTATTTCTCGTTTGTCTTTGATACTCTAGGATTGACTTTTTTGTATTATATGTGCTAAAGGCCCAGTTTCATTTTTTGTCTGTTTGCATAATCAACGTCTCAGCATTATTCACTGAATAATCCATCTTTCTCCACTGGTCTGCAATGCCAGCTGAGAAATACACAAAGTTTCTGTTCAGGTGCTGGTCTGGGTCTAGCCTCTATTCAGTTCTAACCATCAATTTGTTTATCTCTACAGCGATACGGTGTTCTAATTGCTGTCGTGTTACAATAATTATGGTATCTGTGAGGCAAATGCTGCTACCTTAGAGGTATCTTGGCTGTTCTTTGCTTTTGGCTTTTCATATAAATTTTATAGGCAGCTTCTCTAGTTTTAAGAAGAAAGAACTTCTTGGGCTTCAAATGAAATTGCATTGAATCTATAGATCCATGAAGAGGGAACTAATGTCTTTGTAACATTTAGTTTTTTAATTCAAAAAACGGTTGCCTATTTCTCCTTTTACTTATAGTCTTTCAAAAGTCTCATAAGGAAATTTTATATTTTGTCTCAGAAAAATCTTGCTTATCTTTTGTCAGGTTTAATGCTAGGGTTTAAAAAGTTTTTTGTGTGTTCCTTTTATTTTTTTTCTTAATTTTTTAATTTTTATTTTTTGAACAATCAGATTTTTAATATGAGCAAAAGATGTGAACAAAAACACCTTACCAAAGAAAATATACAGTGGCAAACAAGAGTATGAAAAGATGCTCCTGGGGCGCCTGGGTGGCTCAGTTACTTAAATGTTTGACTCTTGATATCCGCTCGTCTCTTTTGTATTTTTTAAAAATAAAAAAAATACTTTATTACCAAGTTGATTTCCATATAACACACAGTGCTCTCTTTTTAAAAATTTTTTATGTTCTTTATTTATTTTTGAGAGACAGAGAGAGACAGTGAGAACAGGGGAGGGACAGAGAGAGAGAGGGAGACACAGAATCTGAAGCAGGCTCCAGGCTCTGAGCTGTCAGCACAGAGCCTGATGCAGGGCTCGAACCCACGAACTGTGAGATCATGAGCTGAGCCAAAGCCGGACGCCTAACCGACTGAGTCACCCAGGCGCACCCTCCGTGCTCTTCCCCATAAGTGCCCATCT
>NC_043714.1:787696-802182 GCF_006229205.1 Suricata suricatta
TATGGATAGTGTTTTGAGGAACCTCCACACTGTTTTCCAGAGCGGCTGCACCAGTTTATATTCCTGCCAACAGTGTAGGAGGGTGCCCGTCTCTCCACACCCTGGCCAGCATCTATAGTCTCTTGATTTGTTCATTTTAGCCACTCTGACTGGCGTGAGGTGGTATCTCAGTGTGGTTTTGATTTGTGTTTCCCTGATGATGAGTGATGTTGAGCATCGTTTCATGTGCCTGTCGGCCGTCTGGATGTCCTCTTTGGAGAAGTGTCTGTTCATGTCTTCTGCCCATTTCCTCACTGGGTTATTCATTTTTTGGGTGTGGAGTTTGGTGGGTTCCTTGTAGATTTTGGATACTAGCCCTTTATCCGATATGCCATTTGCAACTATCTTTTCCCATTCTGTCGGTTGCCTATTAGTTTTTTTGGCTATTTCCTTTGCAGTGCAGAAGCTTTTTATCTTGATGAGGTCCCAATAGATCATTTTTGTTCTTGATTCCCTTGCCTCTGGGGATGTGTCGAGTAGGAAATTGCTGCGTTTGAGGGCAAGGAGGCTATTTCCTGCTTTCTCCTCCGGGGTTTTGATGGTTTCCTGTCTCACATTCAAGTCCTTCATCCATTTTGAGTTTATTTTCATGTATGGTGTAAGAAAGTGGTCTAGTTTCATTCTTCTGCATGTTGCTGCCCAGCTCTTCCAGCACCATCTGTTAAAGAGGCAGTCTTTTTTCCATTGGATACTCTTTCCTGCGTTGTCAAAGATTAATTGTCCATACACTTGTGGGTTTAGCTCTGGGTTCTCTATTCTATTCCATTGGTCTATGTGTCTATTTTTGTGCCAGTACCATACTGTCTTGATGATGACAGCTTTGTAGTAGATGCTAAAGTCTGGGGATTGTGATGCCTCCCATTTTGGTTTTCTTCTTCAATATTACTTTGGCTATTCGGGTTTTTTTTGTGGTTCCATACGAATTTTAGGATAGTTTGTTCTAGCTTTGAGAAGAATGCTGGTACAATTTTGATGGGAATTGCATTGAATGTGTAGATTGCTTTGGGTACTAAAGGCATTTTAACAGTGTTTATTCTTCTGATCCATGACCATGGAATGTTTTTCCATCTTGGTGTCTTCTTCAATTTCTTTCATAAGCTTTCTATAGTTTTCATCATACAGGTCTTTTACATCTTTGGTTAGGTTTATTTCTAGGTATTTTATGGTTTTTTGTGCAATTGTGAATGGGATCAGTTTCTTGATTTCTCTTTCTGTTGCTTCATTTTTGGTGTATAAAAATGCAACCGATTTCTGTACATTGATTTTGTACCCTGCTACTTTACTGAATTCATGGATCATTCTAGAAGGCTTCTGGTGGAGCTGATCGGGTTTTCTATGTAGAGTATCATGTTATCTGTGAAAAGTGAATGTTTGACTTCTCCTTTGCTGATTCTGATGCCTTTTATTTTCTTTTGTTGTCTGATCGCTGATACTAGCACTTCCAGCACTATGTGAAACAACAGTGGTGAGAGTGGACACCCCTGTCGTGTTCCTGATCTCAGGGGGAAAGCGCTCAGTTTTTCCCCATTGAGGATAATATTGGCTGTGGGTTTTTCATAAACTGCTCTTATAATGTTTAGGTAAGTTCCTTCTATTCCAACTTTCTCAAGGTTTATTAAGAAAGGGTGCTGTATTTTGTCAAATGCTTTTTCTGCGTCTATCAACAGGATCCTATGGTTTTTATCTTTCCTTCTGTTAATGTGATGGATCACATTGATGGATTTGCGAATATTGAACCAGCCCTGTAACCCAGGAATGAATCCCACTAGATCATGATGGATAATTTTTTTTATGTGCTGCTGAATTCGATTTGCTAGTATCTTGTTGAGTATTTTTGCATCAGTATTCATTAAGGATATTTGCCTGTAGTTCCTTTTTTTTTTTTTTTTTTTTGTTGTTGGGTCTCTGTCTGGTTTGGGAATCAAAGTTATACTTGCTTTGTAGAATGAGTCCAGAAATCTTCCTTCCATTTCTATATTTTGGAATAACTTGAGAAGGATGGGTGTTAACTCTGCTTTAAATGTCTGGGAGAATTCCTCTGGGAGTCCATCCAGCCCTGGGCTTTTATTCGTTGGAAGATTTTGAATAACTGATTCGATTTCTTCACTGGTGATGTGTTTGTTCAGATTTTCTATCTCTTCCCGTTTGAATTTTGGTAGTGCATATGTGTTTAGGATTTTGTCCATTTCTTCTAGATTGTCCAGTTTGTTGGCATTCAATTTTTCATAGTAATCTCTGATGATTGCTTGTTTTTCTGGGGGATCAAAGTAATAAATCCTTTTTCATTCATGATTTTGTCTATTTGGGTGTTCTTTCTTTTTTTTTCTGAGGAGCCTAGCTAGAGGTTTATCAGTCTTGTTTATTTTTTCAAAAAACCAACTCTTGGTTTCACTGATCTGTTCAATAGTTTTCTGGATTCTATATTGTTTATTTCTGCCCATATCTTTATTATTTCTCTTCTACTGGGTTTGAGGTGCTCTTGCTGCTCCCTTTGTAGTTTCCTTAGGTGCTCTGTTAGATTGTGAATTTGCACTTTTTCTAGTTTGTTGAAATAGGCCTGGATTGCAATAAACTTTCCTCGTAGGACTGCCTTTGCTGCGTCCCAGAGAGTTTGGATTGTTGTATTTTTGTTTTCATATATTTTATAATTTCTTCTCTAATTGTCTGATTGGCCAAATCATTCTTCAGTAGGGTGGTTTTTAACCTCCACATTTTTGGACGTTTTCCAGACTTCTTCCTGTGGTTGATTTCAAGTTTCATAGCATTGTGATCCGAAAGTGTGCATGATATGATCTCAATTCATTTGTATTTATGGAGGGCTATTTGATGACCCAGTATGTGACCTATCTTGGAATATGTGCCATGTGCACTGGAGAAGAAAGTGAGCTCCCTAGCTTTGGGATGCAGAGTTCTAAATATATCTATTTATTCCATCTGTTCCAGTGTGTCATTCAGGTCCATTGTTTCTTTAGTCATTTTCTGTCTGGTTGACCTATCCATTGATGTAAGTAGAGTATTAAAGTCCCATGCAATTAGCACATTCTTATCAATAAGGTTGTTTCTGTTTGTGATTAGTTGTTTTATGTATTTGGGCGCTCCCAAATTGGGCGCATAGATGGATTATAATTGTTAGCTCTTCCCGATGTAGCAATCCTGTAATTACTATATAATGTCCTTCGTCTTTTGTTACTGCCTTTATCTTAAAGTCCAGTTTATCCGATATAAGTATGGCTACTCCAGCTTTCTTTTGTCATCCAGTTGCATGGTAGATATTTCTCCATCCCTTTACTTTTAATCTCAAGGTGTCTTCAGGTCTAAGGTGATTCTCTTGTAGACAGCAAATAGATGGATTTTGTTTTTTTATCCATTCTGCTACCTTGTGCCAATTGTTGGAGCATTCAGTACATTTACATTCAGTGTTATTATTGAAAAATGTGGGTTTAGATTCATTGTGTTCCCTGTAGAGTGCATGTTGGTATTGATGTCTCTGGTGTCTTATATTCCTTGCTACGTTTCTCTCATAGCGTCCGTCTTAGGATTTCTTGTAGGGCTGGTTTGGTGGTGATGAATTCTCTTAATTTTTGTTTATTTGGGAACACCTTTATCTCTCCTTCTATTTTGAATGACTGGCTAGCTGGATACAGAATTCTTGGTTGCATATTTTCCCTGTTCATCACATTGAAGGTTTCTTGCCATTCCTGTCTGATCTGCCAAGTTTCAGTAGATAGGTCTGTAACCACTCTGATAGGATTCCCTTTGTATGTTAGGGTCTTTTTATCCCTAGCTGCTTTCAGAATTCTCTCTTTATCCTTATATTTTGCCAGTTTCAGTATGATATGTCGTGCTGAATGTCAGTTCAAGTTACATCTTAGAGAAGTCTGATGGGCCTCTTAAATTTCAATGTCTTTTTCTTTCCTCAGATTAGAGAAGTTTTCTGCTGAAATTTGATCAAGTACCCCTTCATAACCTTTTTCTCTTTCTTCCTCTTCAGGAACTCCTATGATACAGATATTGATCCTTTTGATTGTATCACTCACGTCTCAATTTCTCCTTTTGTGCTCCTGCATCAATTTCTCTATTTTTCGGCTTCCTCTTTTGCTGTAACGGTGTCTTCTAATTCACCTCTTCTCCTCTCTCCTTCAGTCTGTGCAGTCCCAGACTCCGTTTTATTATGCACCTCATTTATAGCCTTTTAAAATTTGTCACAGCTATTTTGAAGGTTCCTAGTCTTTGTATCAATAGCTTCTCAGATGGCTTCAATGATTTCTTCAAGCCCAGTGATTAATTATATGACAGTTTTTCTAAATTCCTGGTCAGTTGTGTTGCTTGTGCCTGTTTTGACAGCTCTGTAGCTGTGATTTCTTCCTGGAGTTTCTTTAGAGGAGAGTTCTTTCGTTTTTTCATTTTGGCTAGCTTTCTGTCTCTCATCAGTTAAAAAAATTTTTTTGCGTTTATTTATTTTTGAGAGGCAGAGCTAGACAGTGTGAGCAGGGGAGGGTCAGAGAGAGAGAAAGAGACCCAGAATCCGAAGTAGGCTCCAGGCTCTGAGCTAGCTGTCAGCACAGAGCCCGGCACGGGGCTCAAACCCACGTACCGTGAGATCATGACCTGAGCTGAAGCCAGATGCTCAACCAACGGAGCCCCCAGGCGCCTCTCTCATCCGATTTAAAAGCTCCTTCTACACTGTATGCCTGTTAGTATTGTTCTATTAAAGGAGGCTCTTTGCCTGTCCAGGGCCTGTCATTTCAAGAGATGTTCTTTTAATGGTGTCTCTTGGTTTCTCTTGTTATGCCTCTGATTAATTTTGTTTTCTGTACTCCACCATGTGTGCGTTGGCTTGTTTCTTAAGGTAGCCCCACTGCTGCCGCGCCGGAGCCGAAGCTGGAGGGAGCTGGAAGACGGCTTTGTGTTTCTTTTAAAAAAACACATCTTCAGGGGCACCTGGGTGGCTCAGTCGGCTAAAGCCTCCGACTTCAGCTCAGGTCAGATCTCACATTTGTGGGTTAGAGCCCCGCGTCGGGCTCTGTGCTGACAGCTAGCTCAGAGCCTGGAGCCTGCTTCTGGTTCTGTGTCTCCTCTCTCTGCCCCTTCCCCTCTCAGGCTCTGTCTCTCTCTGTATCAAAAATAAATAAAAACATTAAAAAAAACACATCTTCAAACTATTTGTTCCTGGTAAATAAAAATGCCATTGATTTTTAAAAACTTTTTATTTTGAAACAATTACAGATTCATGGACGTTATGAACATAGTACGGAGAGGTTCCATGTCATTATATTATGTAAATAGAACATGCTATCAAAGCCAGGAAATTGACATTGTTACAATATGTGTGTATAATTCTGTTATGTTATCATGGGGTAGATTTGGATAAATCCCACTGCAAACAAGATACAGAGCTATTCCATCCTAGTGACGTTCTCCCTGGAGCTACCTCTTAGTTGTTCTCTACCAGCCTCCTCGAACCCCATCATTACTCAATCTTGGCCACTAATCGGCTCCTCATTTCTATACTTCTGTCATTGCAAGGAATTTATATAGAGGAACAATGCAGCATGTAACCTTTTGATATGAGATTTTGTCACTTAGAATAATGACCATACTATTCCTCCAAGTTTTGACATGTATCAATAGTTCATTCTTTTTTTGTTGCTGAGTTGTGTTCAGGATATAAATATACCACATTTGTTAAACATTTACCTATTGCAAGACATTTAATTTTTTACAGCTATTGGCTATTACAAATAAAGTTGTTTTGGACAACCAATACAAGTTTTCATTTCTCTGGGATAAATGCCCAAGTGCACAATTGCTGAGTAGGATGGTAAGTGTATTTTCATTTTTTAATGAATGCCAACTGTTTACCAGAGTGGCTTTACCATTTTTCATTTCTCTAATGGCTAGTGATGTGGAGCATAGTTCATGTGCTTATTTTCTATACATATATCCTTACTGGCGAAATATCCTTACTGATGAAATATCTCTTTATATCTTTCACCCATTTTTTAATTGAATTGTTTGCCTTTTTACTGTTGATGTTATTTTTATTGAGCTTTATGGAAATATAATTGAATATACCATTGTTTAAAATGCGCAGTGTGATGATTTGAATCATATATGTTGTGAAATGAAGTGTGATAAGGGTAGCACCTCCACCACCTCACATAATTACCATTTGTTGTTGTTGTGGGGAGAACACTTAGCTTCTACTCTCTTAGCAACTTTCAAGTATACATTGTGATATTGTTAACTATGGTCACCATACTTTACATCAGAGTCCGTAGGACTTGTTCATCTTATAAATGGAAATTTGTAGTCTTTGACCAACATCTCCTCATTTTACCCATACCTCAATCCCTGGAATCCACAGTCTGCTCCCTGTTTCTGAGTTTGGCTATTTTAGAGCTCACATATAAGTGAGATCATACAATATTTAACTTTCTTTATTTACTTATTTCATTTCATCTAATGCCTTCAGAGTGCATCCATGTTGTTGCAAATAGCAGGATTTCCTTCTATTTTATGGTTGAAAAGTATGCTGTGTGTGTGTATGAGAGAGAGAGAGAGAGAGATGGATAAAAGAAAACATATATATATATGTTTATATATATATATATAGTGTGTGTGTGTGTGTGTGTGTGTGTGTACGTATCACATTTGTATTTGTATTTGTGTATATCACATTTGTATATATCACATTTCCTTTATCCGTTCATCTGATGATGGACACTTAGGGCTTTTCCATGTTTTGGCTATTGTAAATAATGCTGCAATGAACATTGGGATGCAGATAGCTTTTTGACATGCTGATTTCATTTCCTTTAGGTATATATGCAGAAGTGGAATTAGTGGATCATATGCTGGTTCTATTTTTAGTTTTTCAAGGAAGCTTTATACTGTCTTCCATAGTGACTTATGAATTTACATTCCCACCAACAGTGCACAAGGGTTTCCTTTTTTCCACATCTTTTCCAACACTTGTTATCATTTGTGTGTGTGTGTGTGTGTGTGTGTGTGTTTTAATAGCCATTCTAACCATGTGAGATGATAACTCATTGTGGTTTTGATTTGTATTTTCCTGATGATGAGTGATATTGAGCACCTTTTCATGAACTTGTTGGCCATTTGTATGTCTTCCTTGGAAAAATGCTTATTCAGATCCTTTGTGCATATTTAACTGGATCATTTGTTTTTCTGTTAAGTTGTATGAGTTCCTTATATATTTTGGATGTGAGCCACTTAGCATATATATGGTTGGTAAATATTTTCTCTCATTCTGTAGACAGTGGAGAGAGATCAGTAATGTAACTTCTAGACTGTGAAGTGACTTTAATATAAAAAAATGAAACAAGTCACTCTATACCATTTACACAGAGTTTTATTCAGGGTAAGTTACTTATGGAGCAATTGAGCAGGTGGAAGGGTAGGCAGATAGATGATCCAGGTCACTATGTACCTATTCTTTGTCCAACCTGGAACTCAACTGACAGCTTTTATAGAGTGAGGAGCATGGTAGTGAGGTCACAGGGTAGTTATCTAAAGTGGTGCCGTCTGTGTGCCAGAGGAGAGTACAAGATGGGGGGCCAATGTTGATGGTTTTCTCTGATATGCAGAAGCTTTTTTGTTTGATGAAATCCTACTTGTTAATTTTATTTTTGTTGTTTGTACTTTTGGTGTAAAATCCCCAAAAATCATTGCCAAGACCAATATCAAGACGCTTTTTCTGTGTGTTTCTTTCCAAGAGTTTTATTGTTTCAGTTCTTTCAGTTAAGTCTTTGATCCATTTTGACTTAATGTTTGTGAGTTGTGTAAGATAAGCTTAATTTCACTCTTTTGCTTATGTTTCCCTATACCACTTATTAAGAAGACTGTCCTTTCCCCATTAAATATTCTTGGTTCCCTTGTCAAATATTAGTTAATTATATATACATAGGCTTATTTCTAGATTCTCCATATTGTTCCACTAGTCTATGATTCTGTTTTTATGCCAATATCTTGCTCTTTTGATTACTGTAGCTTTGCAATATTGTTTGAAATCAGGAAATGTGGGGTATTAGCTTTTTTTCTTTCTCAAGATTCCTTTGGCTAGTCTGGATCTTTTCTGTGAAGAAAGCTATTGGAATTTTTAAAAATGTTTATTTATGTATTTTTATGAGAAAGTGAGAAAGAGTATGAGTAGAGGGAGGGGAAGAGAGAGAGGGAGAAAGAGAATCCAAAGCAGGCTCTGCACTGTTGGCACAGAGCCAGACATGGGGCTTGAACTCACAAATCGTGAGATCATAACCTGAGCCAAAGTCAGACATTCAACTGACAGCCACCCACTCCTTACTCTAGGAATTTTGATGGGGATTGCATTGAACCTGTAGATTGCTTTGGGCAATATGGAGATTAAAACAATATTGACACTTCTGATCCACAAGCATGGGATATCTATCTATTTGTGGCTTCTTCAATTTCTTTTATCAATATTTTATAATTTTCAGCATATAGATCTTTCACCTCCTAGGTTACATTTATTTCTGAGTATTTTATTTCTTTTGATGTTGTTATAAGTAGAATTGCTTTCCTTATTTCTTTTTCAAATAGTTTACTACTAGTGTATAGAAATGCAGCTGATTTTTATATGTTGATTTGTACCCTGTTTGTTGATTAGTTCAGCTTAGTTTATAAAATCATGTTGTTTATTCTTTCTTTCTTCTTAATGTAAGTATTTACGTCTATGAACTTCCCTCTTTGAAGTGGTTTTACTGCCTCCCATAAGTTTTGGTATATTGTATTTCCATTTTCATTTGTCTTAAGATATGCTTTGATTTCACTTTTGATTTCTTCTTTGACTTGATTGTCAGAACTGTGTTGTTTAATGTCCACATGTTTATGAATTTTCCAGTTTCCCTCTTTTTATTGATATCATTGTATGCCATTGTGTTTAGGAAATATACTTGATATGGTTTTAATCTTTTGAAGTTTAAGACTTATTTTGTGGCCTTATGTATTACCTATCCTGCAAAATGTTCTAAGTGCAATTGAAAAGAATATGTACTCTGTTAATGTTGGATGGAATGATCTGTATATACCCATTAGGTCTATTTGGTCTACAGTGTTGTTCAAGTCCACTGTTAGGTTATTGATTTTCTGTCAGGATGATCTATCCATTGTTGAAAGTGGGGTATTGAATTACTCTCTATTTCTCTATCAAGTTTTGTTAATATTTACTTATTTAGATGCCATAATGTTGATGGCATATATATTTACAATTGTTATATTCTCTTGGTGAATTGACCCCTTTATCATTTATATAGTGACCTTGTCTTTTGACTTTCTTTGGCCTCAAGTCTCTTTTGTCTGGTATAAGTATAGCCACATTTGCTCTCTTTTGGTTAACATTCACATGGATCATCTTTTTCCATCCATTCCCTTTTGGATTACGTGCGTCTTTACAGTTGAAGTGATTCTTTTGTAGACAACATATAATTAGCTCTTTTTTTTTTTTTAATACACTCAGTCTGGTTTTGGAGAATTTAATCCATTTATATTTAAAATAATTATTGGTAGGTAAGGATTTACTATTGCTATTTTGTTAATTGTTATATGATTTTTTTTGTATTTCTTTTCTTCCTGCTGTTTTGTGATTTGGTATTTTTTAGTAGTAGTCTTTGATTCTTTTCTTTTAATTTTTTTGTGTATCTATCATTTTTTCTACTTGTCATGAAGTTTACATAAAACATCTTTTAAGTATAATAGTGTATTTTAAACTCATAATACCTTAACTTTGACCAGATACAAAAGCTACACTTTAACTTTTCTATACTCACGTTTTATGTTATTGATGTCACAGTTTACATCGTTTGTGTAGGGTGTGTCTGTGAACACCATTATCATAGCTGTAGTTGTAGCTATAGTTATTTTTAATACTTTTGTCTTTTAATTTTTATATCATAGTTAAAAGTGATTTGTATACCACTAGTGGAATTTTATAGTGTTCTGAATTTGACTATATTCTTACTTTTACAGTGAGTTTTATACTTTAATATGTTTTTATGTTGTTAGCCTACTTTTGTTTCAACTTGAGGAACTCTCTTTAGCACTGCTCACAAGGCAGGTCTAGTGGTGATAAATTCCTACAGCTTTTGACTTTCTGGGAAAGTCTTTATCTTTCCTTCCTTTTTGAAGTACAACTTAGCCTGATAAAGTGTACTTGGGTGGTAGCACTCCCCACCCCCACCCCAGCACTTTGAATATATATCATCATCTCGGAGTTCCTGGACTGAAACTCCACTATGTCGTAGCTGGATGGGACGTATGCCTGCCATGTTCTGTGAATTAGGAGATCAGGGCCCACCCCTTCCCAGTACCCCCACCGCCTACCCTGAGGTCGGTGGGGGGACGCCCACAAGCCCACATGGCGTGTAGCCAGGCGTGTGCTCTCAATGTGGAGCCAAAATCGAGTCAGACACTTAACTGACTGAGCCACCCAGGAATTCCTCCCTTGCTGCTTTTAAAATTTCTACGTTCTCATTGATTTTGTAAAGTTTTATTATAATGTATCTTGGAGAAGATCTTTTTGGGTTGAAATTTTTGGGGACCAATGGGCTTCATACTTGGATGTCCAGATCTTTCCTATGATTGGGAAGTTCTCAGCCATTACTTCTTTAAGTAAGCTTTCTGCCCCTATCTCCTTGTCTTCTTCTGAAACTCCAGTAATTTTAAATTATTTCTTTTACTGTTCCCTCATAATTCATGCCTGTTTTATTCATTCTTTTTCCTCTTTCCCCCCCCTTCTTTTGACTGGATACTTTCAAATGTCCTGTTTTGAGCTCACCAATTCTTTCTTCTGCTGTTGAAAGTCCGTATTTATTTTTTTCAGTCAATTCATTGTATTCTTCAACTCTAGGATTTCTGTTTGTTGAAATTCTCATTTTATTAAAAATTTTTTTAATGGTTATTTGTTTTTGAGAGAGAGAGAGAGACAGAGTGCTAGTGGGGGAGTGCAAAAAGAGATGGAGACAGAATCCCAAGCAGGCTCCAGGCTCTGAACTGTCAGCACAGATCCTGATGTGGAACTCATGAAATGTGAGATCATGACCTGAGCTGAAGTTGATGCTTATCTGACTGAGCCACTCTCATTTTAGTTTGGCTAGGAAGATGGCAGAGTAGGAGAATGTTAATTTGCCTTGTCCTACAGATATAAAAAGATAACACTCACATGAATGTATATAACCCAGAGAAAGATCCAAAGACTGGCAGAACAAATGCCACAATTAAAGATAGAGAAGAGGCTGCATCCGAGAAGGTAGGATGGATAAGGAGGCAGTCTTGAAGTGAAATGGATGGTGGCTCTCCATGTTGGGAAGGGAGCTGGTCGTGCAGAGAGGGTGAAAAACAAACTTTCACAGCAAGGAGCTTACAAATAGGAAGGACACATCCCCATAACATATGCCTTTGAAAGTGAGAGGGGCCAAATTTCATGAGTTCTTAGACCAGTGAGAATTTAAAAAATCAGCATGCTCAGCTTTGGGAAAGCCTTGGGGGCATTAGAAAGTGGAGTCCCTGCCTTTAAAGAGATAGCACATGATGAATGGATCAAGAAGATGTGGTATATATACAATAGAGTACTACATGGCAATGAGAAAGAATGAAATATAGCCATTTATAGCAAAGTGGATGGACCTCGAGGGTGTCATGCTAAGCAAAATAAGTCGGGTGGAGGACAGATACCACATATTTGCACTCATAGGTCTAACAGGAGAAACCTAATGGAGGACCATGGGGAGGGGAAGGGGGAAAGAGCTGGGGAGAGAGGGGGACACAAATCATGAGAGACTATTGAATACTGAAAACGAACCGAGGAAGGGGGTGATGGTCATGGAGGGGGCACTTGTGGGGAGAAGCACTGGGTGTTATATGGAAACCAATTTGACAATAAACTATTAAAAAATAAAAAAAATAAAGACAGCACAATAACTAGCCCATGCAGATACACTGTAGAACCAGCCGTTTGAAAAATCCCAGGGGTAGACAGGAGGCAGTGTGCTCATCATGGAGCATGGCCTGGAGAGACAGTGGTTGCAGAGAGATCCCTCCAGGAACAAAGATGTTGGTAGGTGCCCCTTCCCTCCCTTCTAGCGTAAACAATGGCCACCAGTGCTGACCTTTCTTCCTTAACTTGCTTACACCAAGCTCTGTCCCCTTTTGAGTTTGGCAGACTGGTTCTTCCCAGTTACGTTTACCTTAGTCCCAATACCACAGGCTCCCTACCACAGAAGGCCAGTGTAAACGGTGCCAGCACTATATTTTCTGACACATGTTGCTGGATCTCAGTTCTGCTGGCAGCAGGGAAAGTCTCATTTTGCAAACAGACTCCACACACCTTGTTATAATGTGCCTTTCCCTGCTGGGGACAAAATACTGCTCATGACAGGCAAAGAGAGGCTCCATAGACAACTGGACTGAAGGAAAAAGAGGCCAAGCTCAAGGGAACAGCACACGTGATAAACATAGGAGATAGTTCATGAAATGCCAGGCCCTGGGGCAGAGGGAACTCTGCACTGCATGGCACTACAGGACATCTTCATAAGAGTATTATTGTTAAGAGCAGGAAGTAGCTGAGTTTCCTAACATAAAGAAACAGACACAGAAAGTCAGGCAAAATGAGGAGATAGCATGGCTCTTGGGTGGCTCAGTCAGTTAAGCCTCTGACTTCGGTTCAGGTCATGATCTCACAGTTCGTGAGTTCAAGCCCCGCGGTGGGCTCTGTGCTGACAGCTCAGAGCCTGGGGCCTGCTTTGGATTTTGTGTCTCCCTCTCTATCTGCTCCTCCCTCACTCATGCTCTGTCTCTCTGTCTCTCTTTCTCTCTCTCTCAAAAAAAAAACCATTAAAAAAATTTTTAATGAAGAGACAGAGAAATATCTCCCAAATGAATACACTTCATGGAATAAATAGTAGGCTAGATGAAGGATAAAAATGAATTAGCAGCACAGAGGAGAGAGTAATGGAAAGTAACCAAGCTGAGGAAAGGGATGGAAAGAAAATTAGGCTAAGTGGGAATACTCTTAGGGAACTCAGTGACTCAATCAAGTGTAATAACATTCATATTATAAAGATATCAGAAGAAGAGAGAGAAAAGAGAGCAGAAAATTTATTTTGAGAAATAATAGCTGAAAATTTCCCTACTCTGGTGAAGGAAAGAAATATCCAGATCCAGAGAGCACAGAGATCCTCCCAAAAATTCAACACAAGGAGTTTCATACCAAGACATATAGTTATTAAAATGGCAAAAAGCAGTAATAAAGAAAAAAATTTTAAGCAGCAAGAGAAAACAGTTACATACAAGGGAAAACCCCCTAAGACTACCAGCAGATTTTTCAGCAGAAACTTTCAGACCAGGAGGGAGTGGCGTGATATTTTTAGAATACTAAAAGGGAAAAATCTAATCTTCAAGTATTTGTTGTCTGTCCACATTTTTTCTTGTGGTTGATTTCAAGGTTCACAGCGTTGTGGTCTGAAAATATCCTTAGTACGATCTTGATCATTATGTACTTGTTGAGGTATGTGATCTATTCTGGAGAATGTTCCATGTGCACTAGAGAAGACTGTGTTTTCTGCTGCTCTAGGGAGAAGTGTTCTGAATATATCTGTTAAGTCAATCTGGTCCAGTGTGTCATTCAAAGCCATGGTATCCTTGTTGATTTTCTGTTTAGATGGTCTGTCCATCGCTGTAAGTGGGGTGTTGGAGTTCCCTACTGTTATGATATTATGATCAATGAGTTTCTTTATGTTGTTGTTAATTCACATATTTGAGTATTCCACACTGGGAACATAAATATTTACAATTGTGAGATCTTTGTGGATGGACCCCTTGATTATGATTTAATGTCCTTCTCAATCTCTTGTTACAGTCTTTATTTTAAAAATCTAGATTGCCTGGCATAAGTATGACTACCCCAGCTTACTTTTGGCGACCATTAGCATGATAGACAGATAGATAGTTCTCCCTTCCCTTACTTTCAATCTGCTGGTGTCTTTATGTCTAAACTGTGTCTCTTTTAAAGAGCATATAAACGGATCTTGTTTTCTTATCCATTCTGTTAACCTGTGTCTTTTGATTAGAGTGTTTAGACCATTGACATTTAGAGTGAGTACTGAAAGATATGAATTTATTGCCATGTGTGCCTTTAGAATTGGAGTTTCTGGTGATTTTCTCTGGTCCTTTCTAGTCTTTGTTGCTTTTGGTCTTTTTTGTTTTGTTTTGTCTTTTATTCTCTCAGAGAATCCCCCTTAGAATTTCTTGTAGGGCTAGTTAAGTGGTCACAAACTCCTTTAGTTTTTGTTTGTCTGGGAAACTTTTTCTCCTATTTTGAATGACAGCCTTGCTGGATAAAGAATTCTTGGCTGTTTATTTTTCTGATTTAGCACATTGTATATATCCTGCCACTCATTTCTGGCCTGCCA
>NC_043714.1:802282-813471 GCF_006229205.1 Suricata suricatta
CTACGAACATTGGGGTACATGTGCTCCTATGCATCAGCACTTCTGTATCCCTTGGGCAAGTCCCTAGCAGTGTTGTTGCTGGGTCATAGGGGAGTTCTATGGATAGTTTTTTGAGGAACCTCCACATTGTCTTCCAGAGCGGCTGCACCAGCTTACATTTCCACCAACAGTGTAGGAGGGTGCCCATCTCTCCACACCCTCGCCAGCATCTATAGTCTCTTGATTTGTTCATTTTAGCCACTCTGACTGGTGTGAGGTGGTATCTCAGTGTGGTTTTGATTTGTGTTTCCCTGATGATGAGTGATGTTGAGCATCGTTTCATGTGCCTGTAGGCCGTCTGGATGTCCTCTTTGGAGAAGTGTCTGTTCATGTCTTCTGCCCATTTCTTCACTGGGTTATTCATTTTTTGGGTGTGGAGTTTGGTGAGTTCCTTATATATTTTGGATACTAGCCCTTTATCTGATATGTCATTTACAACTATCTTTTCCCAGTCTGTTGGTTCTTGAGTTTTGATGTCTGTGTCCTTCCCCAGCTTAGGAAAGTTTTATGCTATGATTTGCTCACATAATCCTTCTACCTCTTTTTCTTTTTCCATTGTCTGGGACTTCTATGTTCAGATGTTATTCTTTTTTAGTGAGTCACTGAGTTCTCTAATCCTTATATTGTGATCTTTTGCCTTGGTTTCCCTCTTTTTCCTGCTTCATTATTCTCTATAAGTTTGTCTTAGATATTTCTGATTTGTGCTCTGTTTCACTCATCCTTGCTGCTGTGGCATTGATCTTAGACTGCAAGTTATATAGCTTTAAATTTTATCCTGACTATACTTTACTCCTCTTACCTCTGGAGAAAGGGATTCTATGCTTTGTTTCAACTCCACCTAGTATTCTTTTTATTGTGATTCTAAATTATAGCTCAGCCACCCTGCTTATATCTGTGTTTATTAAGTCCCTGGCTGTCATTTCTTTCTGTTATTTCTTTTGAGGTGAATTCCTTTGTTTTGTCATTTTGGAGGAAGGAGAAGAATTAATAAAACAGAAAATGAAAAGTAAAAAGATTAAAAAACAATACAACAAAATCAAATAACAAACACTTGAAAGAAGCTTGATTGAATAGAGAAAAAGGAAAGAAAAGAAAAGAAAAAGAAAAAAGTAAGAAGGCATTTAAAAATTAAGAAAATGTAAACAATAAAATGAATTGGAGAAGGTGAAATAGAATTAAAAATATAAATTTACAAAAAAATTTAGTAAAAGGATTAAAGAAATTTTTTATAAAACAGAAAACAAAAATAATTTTTTCCCCTGTATCCAGGAATAAGAAAAGAAAATTAAAAAAAAAGAAAACACAAAACAAACAAACCCTGACTAGATGGACCAGTGATCAGAGTGAAATCCAAATGAAATTACATCCAGTTTCTCCTAGAAGTCAAACTATGAAGCACTTTAGAGTCATACACTAAACAGGTGGAGAGACTTGTGTTCTCTTAGGGCTTGGTTGGTGCAGTTGGACAAGCCTTGGTGTGGCGAGTCTGTTCTCCACCAGGTGGTGCTGCTTAGCTTGATGGGACGGGTCAGTGTGGTGCATGTGCGCATGTGTGCACGCCTGTGTGCGAGAGGTGAAAATGGCATCACCCGGTTTCCCAGTCTCTGGCATCAGAACTTCGTGCTCTACCCGACTGGCAACCAAGGACCCCTCCTTTGTCTCTGGCTTCCTTCCTCTCCCTGCTTCTACACTGTGTCTAAGCCGTCAGCTGCTGGGTGGCACCTCCCTCCTGACTTTTTTTTCAGATGGGGCTGTTTGCAAACCCCTCACTTCTGAGGGTCCTGTGGCTTGCACCTGCTCCGACCCTCTCAGGGAGGGTCTCTCCGAGCAACGGCTGGATGGTGCCTGCAATCACCCTGCTGTAGAGACTCAGAGGTTGTGACTGGATGCCGGCTTGGCCCAGAAAGAGTTCATGTGATCTGGCAGCAGCAGCACTTCAGGGATTATGGTAAATCACAACGCAGCACACAACCTGTATCAGGTTGCACCACACCCTGGCGTTTTGTACCCAATACCAGAAATTGTGCTCTCCAAGGTCTGCTGGGATCTTTGGCCGTGGGGAGGCCATACAACCTCTACCAAACGCCCTCTTGGCAGGGTGGAGGGGTACCGCTTCTCCTCCTGTGACCCCCGGACCCCCGGACCTCACTGCCAGCTCCTAGGGGTTCGCCCTTCCTCACAGAGCACCGCCAGTACTGAGTGTGGAACTTCCAACGCTGCTCTGCCCTGTATAGAGTCCGAATGACATTGAAACCCTGTCCTTTCTCGTTTCCCCTTTCTTGTTCAGGCAGTTGTGGCTGCTTCCACTCTTTCTCTTTCTCCCCAGCTACCTGCAGGGAAGTGCTTTTCCTGTACTCCCTTTCTCTGTCCTCCGCAAATACTGCTCCCTGCCCTCGGCGGCTCCTCTTTCCCCCAGTTCACCTCTCTGTCCTGCGGACCTGCCAAGTTCTGTGGCTCAAGTTGTGTAGATTGTTGTGTTGATCCTCAGATCAACTTTGTAGGCGTGCAGATCGTTTCGGTGCTGATCTAGCTGCATTTCAGGAATGGGAGAAGCAGAGAACGTCCATGCTGCTCCGCCATGTTGGCCCCTTCTCAAAATACATAAACTTCCCTTTTTATTTAAAAACATTTATTTATTTTTGAGAGACAGATCATGAGCAGAGGAGGAGCAGAGAGTCAGGGACACACAGAATCAGAAGCAGGCTCCAGGCTCTGAGCTGCCAGTGCGGGGCTTGAACCCATGATCTGTGAGATCATGACCTGAGCTAAAGTCAGATGCTCAACCAACTGAGCCACCCAGGTGCCCCTAAATTAACTTTTTAAATAGACTATTTTAGAATAGATCTACACTTAAGAAAAGTTATGATGATAGTATAGAGTTTTCATGTACCCCTATTATTAACATTTTACATCATTAACATCAGCCTGGTCTGTTTGTTGCCATGAATGAGCCAATATTGATACAGTAACTAAAGTCTATACTTTATATACTCGCTTAGTTTTAACCTAAATGTTCTTTTTATGTTCTTGAACTGCATTCCATGATACCACATTACCTTTAGTCATCATGTCTCCTCAAGCTCCTTTGATTTTGACATTTTCTTGGACTTTCCTGGTTCTTGAAGACCTTGACAGTTTTGAGGAGTACTTACCAGATATTTTGTATATTGTTCCTTAGTTGGGACTTGTCTGGCGTTTTTCTTATGCATAGACTGGGATTGTGAGTTTTGAGGAGGAAGGTCTCAGAGGTAAAATGCTACTTTCATCACATCTTATTAAAGTACATACTATCAATAGACTATCAACATGACTGTTGATGTTAGTTTTGATCACCTGGCTGAGGTGGTGTTTGTCACCTTCCTCTACTACAAAGTTCCTATTTCCCCCCCCAGTTCATCCTGTGCCCTTTGGAATAAAGTTACTATGTGCAGCCTGTACTTAAGGAAGGAGAAGATGGGAGTTATGGTGTATCCCCGTGAACAGAGAATAGTTATGTGAGTCATTAGAAATGCTTCTCCACAAGAGACTTGTTCCTTCCTTCCTTATTATTTGTGCCCTAAAGTTGTGTGGGTTAAATATTACAGTATCATACAGAATAGTTTCATTGCTTCAAAAAATCACCTGTGCTTCACTTATCCAATCCCCATCCCCCTGGATCCCGGGCAACGCTAATGTCTCTGCCATCAGTATAGTTTTGTCTTTTCCAGAATATTATATAAGTGGGGTTATAAAGTAGGGAGTCTTTTTAGATTGGGTTTTTTCATGTGGCAATATGCATTTGAGCTTCATTCATGTCTTTGTGTGGCTTTATAATTCATTCCTTTTTATAGAAAATAGTAGTATTTTATTATATGAGTGTATTTCAGTTTGTTTTTCCTATACCTATTGGGAGATATCTTGGTTGCTTCCACAGTTTTGTGAACAAATTGTGCTATAAATATTTACATGAAGGATTTCATTTGGACAGGCTTTAAAATCTACTGGATAAATATCTAGAAATGTCATTGTTGGTTTATATAAGACTATGTCTACTTTATAAGAAGCTGACAACATTTCTTCCAAAATTTGCATTCCCACTGGCAATGTAGATAGTTCCTTTTGCTCTACATTCTCACCATTTATTGGGCTTTAAAATTTTGTTTATTATAATTGTTAGTTCTAAAATCTGCACTTGGTCTTCTTTATATCTTCTTCTTATTTGCTGAGGCTTATTATGTTTTCACTTGTTTTTCACCCATCTCTTGGTCTTCTCTAACTGTACCCCATCAAGGGGGTTGGGATGCCTCATCACAGGCTAGTGAGGGTTCAGACTCATCAAGTCTAGGCGCAGCCTTTGCTGCTAGAGGTAGAGATGGGGGGCTGGAATACAGTGGTTATCTAAAAGTTTTTGTCTCGTTAGGCTACCTCATTCCTAGTTCTTTGTCTAGAGACAGCAGGATTTTCTTGGTGCTTTTTGTGTCCCTGTGCCCATTCCATGTTGCTAGCTTCTCCAGGACCAGTCTGGGATATATGAGGCAAAAAGAAAGCCCAAGGAATTCGGGGTCACATTGTTTATTGGATTCAGGCTTTTCTTTTTACTTGGTTTGCATTCATCTTCACACTTTTCAGGATCTCCTTTTGTTTGATTTATATATAACACCCAGGATTTTTAGCTGTACTTAATGAGAGGAATAAGAATAAGTATGTCTACTCTATCTTTCTGAAAGAGAAAGTTTTCAGAATAGATTTTTTAAAAATTGAATTTGTACCCCAAAGTCATACTGATTTCTACCATTAATTATAATTATTTCTTTGTAGATTTTTATGTATACAGTTCCACTTATAGATGTAGAAAATAATCTTTTGAGCTTTTCTACTTCTTTTACTTTTTTCTTTTTCTAGCTTTGCTATAGTTTCTAAGAGTTCAGTATAGTGTGGCAGAAAGTAGGTGGATCTTATTTCTGATTTTCAATTAAGCATCAATTAAGTATCTTGCATGCTATGCATTTGTTGAAGAGACTGTTTTTTGGATTAAAAAAGTTTCCAGCATGTCAAAAATTTTATTTTGTTTTAAAATCATGAATGGATATAGTTTCATAAAAAGTTTTCCCTGCATTTATACAGATGACTACATGTTATTTGTTTTTATCGATCAATGTGGTAAATTACATCAATTGATTTTCTAATAACATATCAACCCTGCATTATAATTGTAAGCCAATAACATCTTTTATCAAAAATAGTTTGTATAACATTTGAATTATTTATTCCTTCAATTTGTGCTAGAGCTTGCTGGTAAAATCTTGTAGGTGTGGTGTTTTTATTACAAGAAGATTGTAAACTATCATTTCAATTTCTTTAATGGTAACAGGACTATCAGACTTTTATTTTCTGTTGAATCAGTTTTGATGGCAAGAATTTCTAAGAATTCGCCATATAAATCCCATAAAAAACCAAAATTTCAAATGTTTTTATCATTTTCGTGTGCTCAGAGACAAATGGACACTTAGCTTAGATAACAGATGTTTATGTTACCTGTTTGGCTTACTTCTTTTATAAAGGTGTGGTCATGTATGTTGTAACAACTATGGCCATACCTGAATTACCCCAGAAAATAATTAGATATTTGCTCATGTGGCTATTATTCTGAGAATAAAGATCTGAATATTTTGCTCTGAATTATTTTTATTTCCTAGAAATAAGACAAATTACACTGTAGATTTTTCTGTTGCAATCTGTCATAGAATTAAATAAACAGAGTATCTTCCTTGGATTCCACAGTGGCTATGGAAATTAGAAAATTTACTTAATTTTTTAACCTTTACAAGATTTCCCCAAGGCAAGTACTTTCTAATATGGAGGCTTCATCTTTGCTTAAAACCTTGCTTATAGGAAGAAACCAAGCACACAAACAACCAAGTAACTCACTTCTTTCTTCTTTGAGTTTCTTCTCTGAGTTTTCTGGTGAGTGACAATTGTCATTGCCAATTAGAATTTATTCTGCATCATTGCACCTGTAGCCCTCATGTCTCCATCTGTGTAAGTTTTTTGGTTTACATTTTTTACCAGAAGCACTTCTCATTATAGTTCTATAACGTGACCTGCTGCATTTTGGTAAAATAGACCTTTGAACCTCAGGATTATTTTTTAAATCATTATTATCATTATAATTATTACTACTACTTTTAAAAGAAAACAGCAAAGCTTTGAATTTTCTTGGGAAGAGATATCCAATGATTTAAAGTGTATCTGATTGGTAGTAATTGTATTGGTGACATGTGTGTTTTATTTTTAATCTCTGCTCCAGAGTTTAGAATTCAGTCACATATAATTATTTGTGTCTTTAAAAAGATATTTTTGTCACGATTTTTCTGGAAACCAAAATATAGTTTATTTTAGGTGGTGGACTTAGATCTCTCTCTAATTCTCACTGTAGTTTTTCAGTGACATCTCTTCCTGCAACTTTCCCTAATGGCATCTTTGTCTTTTTTTTTTTCCTTCAGAATATGGGGATTTACTCTTTGAGAAAAATAGAAGATCATGTCAGCTTTCCTTGCCAATTCCAGTGGAAGAAGAAACCCAAGGGAAAAAGATAAAGTTATAGGAGTTCCAAGAGAAACTTACTTGATAAGTATCCTCTGACATCATCATGCACTGAGATTCATGTAAGATGAGAGCTGGTTTCAGGAACTTCATTAACATGAATTTACCATAAGGAAGTATTTTTTGGTTCTGTGAAATAATTACTTTCTTATTGGAAGAGATTGTGAGCACTTTGCTCTATAGGCTAACTGTCATAAATCTAAATTGAGATGAGGTGATTATGTTCTGCTTATCTATCCCACGGTACTTCAATAGTCCAACTCCTGAGAGAAAATCTACCTATACTCCCAAACCACCGATGAAAACATAAAATTATACATGCAAAATAATCCAAGTGTTGAGAAATTAAAGAGTTATCCATGCATGATAACTCTTCTCTACTGAGTGTAGAACTGTTTTTATCTTCAGAGAGCTTAGGGGTTACCTCCCTTATATAACCCACAGTTCTAACTGTGCTTTTGTTCTAAGACAATTCTACTATAGCAGAAATATTTTAGTTCTCAATAATATAAATTTCTGTTTATTTCAGTGGTTCCTAACTTTTTTCAAATACAGAACTTTTGTTTTTTGAGATTTTTACCAGTTATGACTGCTTCTTTAGGAAAACGCACACATATGTACAACATTTTGCCTAGTAGGGTTTGATAATTGCTAAAGATCCATGGCTGCTGGTTGCTGTGCAATTCTCATTTTCCTCCTTTCCCAACAGGAGTGAGTTTTTATTAGTTATGCACATTAGATATGTTACTGGGGAAGATAGCTTTTTAGGTCACACATTCATAGGTCACTGGAACTTGACAAGTCAAGCTGATGATGAGGATGTCAGGCAGAGGTCTTAGACTTCAAGCTGGAGGAGGCAGTAGGGTGAGTCCTCCGGGCTGGTCTCCTATGGGGAAAGGCTGAGGGTATTTTCTGTGTGGGAGCAAGGGTAGGTGTGGATTCTGGGTAGCCAAAGGTAGACTATGGTAGACTGCTGTTTGCTTATCCACATCCACCGATCCCTTTTATGTTACATTGTTTTCCTGTTTGTTAGATATTCCAGTTTCCCTCTTTCTGATGCCTTTCAAAGTGGGAAAATTTACATCACCATATATTTAATAAACCAAGACTGGCCATGTGACGTTCTTTAGTCATTGAAACGAAGACAGCATGAAGCTGTGCCATTTCCAGACAGATTCTTCTGCAGCTGGCCCCAGGTAACTTCCTGTATTCTTTCTATAAGACTGCACACAGCTCAGACAGCTCCGGAGAGAAGATGGCATGCAGCAGAGTAGCAGCCGGCCCTGGATGAACATGCGATGAGTATTGAAAGCCGTGGGAATTTGGGGTCATTTGTTGCTGCAGCAAAACTTAGTTTGTTATGACTAATAATACATCCTTCCTCCTTGACATTAAAGTCACAGTATTTCCAACTCTGTCACCATGCTCTGTACTCTGGGATGCTAATCTCTGTTGACTAGGCTTCTTTTTATTCTGGCTCTAGTTGGGTTCAACTCATGGGAGGCACCCAGTAGGATACTGGAGAGGGAAGGAGAGAACGCTCAGAGTATTTACCCCCTGATTTCTTCCTTTCTAGGCTATAGTTTGGAGATATCTGTGTTCCTCTACCTAAGACCTCAGTGACCTGTTAACTACTCCCTCCTCTTGCCCTTCAGACCCAGAAGTAATGGCCCTCTGTTGTTGTTAAGTGTCTGGTCAAATCTTATCATTTCCCTTAGCTCTTCTTAGTTATCTCAAAACCTTGACTGGTATAATGGGCATTGTTGCAGGGTGGAAGAAGTAAGTGAGAAAGAGCAAATGTCATCCTAGGAAGGACATTCAGAACACAGCCCCATTCAATGGGAAGGGCAGGGGGATCAATAGCATGGTCTTTGTGTATCAAGGACAGCACAGGATGTGATACCTGCTGAGCATATTTGCTACAGCAATCAAATATTTGCAACCAAATGTTTGGCCTGAATTTGTAATCATTCTCATAGTGTACTGAGTCCTAAAAAATGGTCATTATTCTAAATTCTCAGGAAAGAAAACGGCTAATTTGGGAACTTAATGACACACAATCAGGCCACCTAGAATACCAGCAAGCAAGCAGTGTTTATAGCTGTGGTAGGCAGGATTTCTGAAATGCCACTTCTCCCCTCAAGCTGTCCCAGACTGCTTCCCAGAACTTGTGCATGTGATGAGATACCACTCCTCTGATTGTCTAATGTTAAATGGCATAGTTGACTTTAATTTAAGGAGATTAACTGGATTATCTGGGTAGGTCATGTCTACTTGCAATAGACCTTAGAAGCAGAGAGCTTTCTTTGGCTGGTAGCAGAAGTCAGAGAGATTTGAAGCTTAGCGGGGATTTGGAGCGCTCTTGCTGTCACTGTCTAGAGAAAGTTTGTCATCTCATCCTGTATAGTAAACTGACCTGGCAACTAGCAAATCTACACAAACAAATTTAGGACAAATGCAGGAAGTTGGTGGCTATTTTTTTGTCTTGAAAGAGCCTAAAGGAAATGATGGCTGCTGTCTTTTTGGACTATGGGATCTCTACAATGGAATGTGTTACTGGAATGTACTTGTGGTGTTTGTGGCTTTTAGTCTCCAGCTTGGAGCTGTGCTGGTGTGCCACATTGTGTGGCAGCAATGCTGTGCTGTCACCCTTTGGCCAGTCTGTCTTTCTCTCAGGCTTTCACTTTTCATCTAACCCAATGGTACCAATGTGTACCTGAGCCCAGACCACAGATCACTGGCTTCAGGGTTCTGATCTAGATTCTGCAGCCTGCTCTGAGCTCCTGAGTTAGCAGACCTAACTAGCCAAGTCTGGATTGGATTTTCACAAGTTACCCCAGTGAAGATTTGTGCTGTGAATTTTGAAGACAACTGGCCTAGAAAGAGGCTCTTGAATAAAATATTCTCAAGGACACCTCTGTGTTACTACAGTCTATGGCGCCCTACTTTTGTTAAAAAGTAGAATTGAGTGAATCATATTCTTAGAAATTGTAGCTTATCCCAAATCTTTGAATTAGACAGAGGACTCGTCTCCCCATGGGCTCTGATGTCAACTGAACTCTGAGCTACTTTATTCAGCTGTTTAGAGAAAGTTCTTGTGTTGATGTAAAGATGGGCAAGCCGCCTTGGCTCGGAGACAAACTCCACTCCAAACGGGAAAAGCCTAACTCCTTATTCCGGCCAATGTCTCGTGAGATACAGGGGCCACCGCTAATCCAGCAGAACCGTCCGAAGCGTTTATTCTCCAGATGGCGGGTGGGTAGGTTAGAATCTGGAACTCAACATTTCTAACCATTTTGGCTCATTAGAAATTTGAACTGTTTATGCATGTGGCCTATTTTGGCAACTTATGCTATGTCAAAGGTCTGAAAAGGAACAGCTCATTTTGAATCATTTATTCGAATTCTTGTCTATTGTTTGGTTGATGGCAGCTCTCTTAAAGATGGTATAATTGAAAAGCTGCTCATATATGCAAGCAGGCCTTGGACAACATGGACCATGGATTTGAGGAATTAAAAAAATTACAATAAAAATAAACAGAAATATGTCCATATCAACTATATCAATGAGATTTGAAACAAGGTTATTTGCATACTTGATGAAAGAACATTTGATCTGATCCTGTGAGAAGGAAGCTTGGCCAGGTGGCAGTCATGCATTAAGGACAACTACAAAACAGAAACGAACCACAGCACTTTAGTTTGATCTACCCAAATCAGTTTGCAGTAATAAAACATTTTCCTTACTTTTGAAATAATGATGAAAGCCATGTCACCTCTCGAATACTATGATTTGGCTAATCTCTCCCAACTCTGATGACTATTATTGAGAAGAAAGGCGTTTTGTCTTGAAACATTCTTTTCCTTATATTAAGCCCTGATGACTTGCAAACATCAGTGAAAGAACAAAAGGACTTTACAGAGAAGCTGCCTCAGAGAAATTTGATGAGGATGTGGTAATTCCATGGGGCCTTTCCTTGGGGCTGTCACCATGCCAGAGGTCCTTGAGCCCCTCCACCGTGGAAGGCAGCAGTTTCTAAGGCAGCCTGGTCTGGTTAACAGGGCAATTAACCCACCTTCCCCATCTGGGCTTTTCTAGTAGAGGAGAAAGAGGTTTAAGTCTTCAGGGAAGTTGATAGAGACTGGAAACCATTAGTGAACTTCTAGTAAGACTTAGGTATATTTATATCTTAAAAAAGCTTGTATTCACTGAAATTTTTACAAGATGCTGTGGCCGTGCACCTGTAATTGGACATAGGGAAGTCAGTCCCTGGGGATCTATGGGATGGAGGAGGAGGCTATGCAATGAGTAACAGGGAAAGGATACACCATCCAATATGGGCCTTTGGGAAAATTGCCTGCCCGATGATGAAAAAAACCAGAGTCCTGCCTTTCACCGACCACAAAAGTAAATTCTAGATAAACATAACATTTTATTTTATTTATTTTTATTTTTATTTTTTTCCCATAATATTTTGTCAAATTATTTTCCATACAACACCCAGTGCTCTTCCCCTTAAGTGCCCTCCACCATCACCACCACCTCTTTTCCCCCCTCCCCCTTCCCCC
>NC_043714.1:813571-857532 GCF_006229205.1 Suricata suricatta
GAGACAGGAAACCATCAAAACCCTCCAGGAGAAAGTAGGGAAAAACCTCCTAGACCTCCACCGCAGCAATCTCCTACTTGACACATCCTCCAAGGCAAGGGAAATTAAAGCAAAACTGAACCCTTGGGACTTCATCAAGATAAAAAGCTTCTGCAAGGCAAAGGAAACAATCAAGAAAACTAATAGGCAACCGACAGAATGGGAAAAGATAGTTGCGAATGACATATCAGATAAAGGGCTAATATTGAAAATGTACAAGGAACTCACCAAACTTCACAATCACAAAACAAATAATCCAGTGAAGAAATGGGGAGAAGATATGAACAGACACTTCTCCAAAGAGGACATCCAGATGGCCTACAGACACATAAAACATAACATTTTAAAATGTGCTAAAAGAAAACCTATAAGGGATATTTTCATAACTTTGGGGTTGTGAAAAGTTTACTAAGCAAGACACAAATTCTGAACACCATCAAATAAGCGATGGATAGATTTGACCAACAAAAACAGAAACAAAACAAAAAACCCAAACGACTTCTGATTAGGGACAGACACCATAAACAAGGTTAAAATGCAAGCCAAATATGAGATGAAAATATTTGCTGCACATAGAACAGAATAATACTTATAGTCATAATAGGTATAGTGTTCACACAAATCAATAAGAAAAAAGGCAAATAACAGAAGTAGCAGCAAAATCCCAGAAAAACAGCCCCAACAACAATGATCCACAAGTACTGAAAAGATATTCAACATCCCTAACAAACTAAAACATCAGCAAGATGCCATATTTCACTGGTTGGATTGGCAAACGTTAAGAAGGTAGAGATCATATCTGGGGTTGGTGAGGAAGCAGGGAAACATGCAATCATACTCTGTGGTGCATATTATTGGAGCCATTTTGATGGTATTTTTGCAGTAGCTATCAAAACCTGCAAGATCAGAAAAATTAAAAGCACACATTTTGACCCAGCAATTCAATTTTTGGAATGCAGCTTACATAAATACCCATGTATGGACACAAAATAAACAAACTTTAAGTCTACCCTGCATTGTTACGCAGTGAAAATTAGAATCAAACCGAATGTTCATTAGCAGAGGGATAGTAAACAATTTTGGCATATACACACATCTTATGAATATGACGAGACATTGCAAAACGTAAGTTAGATATATAGACACAGATATAGAAAATTCTCTAATATATAGTCAGTGAAATTGTTATTTATCCCAAAAATGTAAGAGTTACCTTAAGAAGGCGACCGAGCGGCCATTTTGCTGTGGGTTGGAGAAAAACACTGTGTACCAATGACCCCCACCCCTCACCTGCAGACCTGGAATGTCCTGCCCCATTTGAAAACAGCCAATCATGAAGCTCCAGTTTTCCCCCCACCCTGAGGTAGCAGGCAACCTATCCTGTCCCACAGTGACCCTAAAATGTCCTTACTTGGTAATCTGCCCTCCAAGACCAAACCCGGAACCCTCTCACCCATAAAAAACTCTGCCCCTCCCAAACCGGGTGCGACTTCCCTGACTCCCCACTCCCGGGGTCACGGAACCTCGCCCGGGAATCGCAGATCCCAATAAAGGCTTTCTTGGCTCCATAACTTGGTCTCTTTCTTTCCTTTGTCTCTGCCTCCATCTATTAAATCTTATAAATATATTCCCCATACTATTGGTGGGAAGTGAACCTCAAATATGTAAGGACTGGGTGTAAAAATGCTAATTCCTGGGCGCCTGGGTGGCTCAGTCGGTTAAGCATCTGGCTTCAGCTCAGGTCATGATCTCACGGTTCGTGGGTTCGAGCCCTGCGTTGGGCTCTGTGCTGACAGCTAGCTTAGAGCCTGGAGCCTGCTTCAAATTCTGTATCTCCCTCTCTCTCTGACCCTCCCCTGCTCACACTGTCTCTCTCTGTCTCTCAAAAATAAATAAAAAAACATTAAAAAAATTAAAAAAAAAAAAGAATGCTAATTCCTACTGGATTTCAGAAAGGGGATTGTCTCTACTTCCTCATCTTCTCAAACCCCTGCAATCTGGGTTTTGTTCTCACCATCTCCTGAAACTGTTTTGCTAAGATTGCTGACAACTTCTTGGCTACCAAATCAAATGGACACTTCTTAGTTCTCACGTCACTTGACTTTGAAGCAGTATCATTGTCTGCCATTCTCTTCTTTTTTAAACAATTCTTTTAACTTCCGTGAAACCACACCTCTGCTACATTTTGTCTCTTTGCTGTTACTCTTTCTTTCTGTTTCTCAGATGCTAGTTTTCTTTAGGATTTATCTTCAGATAGTTTCCCCTACTTTCTGAACAGTCTCCCTGCATGGCCACTCTTGTGGTTTGAATCCAATCTACTTGCCCTCCAGTGCAAACTGGCTTTCGAGCTACAAACTAATACCTCCTGCTGTAACCGGCCATCATTGTTTGGTGTCATAAGTATCTAAAATTCAACATATTCAGAATCAGATCATCTTCTCCAAATGAAGATCAGTCCTCTGTCTTCATGACTGGCAACACCCTCTATCCATTCAGAAAACAGGAAGTTGTCCTCAATTGCTTTTTCACACCCAGAGAGAGACTGAGACCTGCAAATTCTTTGTTACTAAGGTCTTTTGAAGACCATCTATTCTGTGTTGTCTACTTGCAAAGGCACTGCTTGACTAGTGAGATAGTTTTCTACACAGTCTCTCTGCCTCCAGTCTTGTTTCTCTTGAATACTTTATATGGTGATGTATTATGCTTCTTATTAAAATAAATAGCGTTTCATTACTTTTAAGGTAAAACACAAGGCTCTTAACCACGGAACATTTATCTTTAATTCCATCCAGTTTTCTCCGTCAAACCCTTGTCACCTCCTCACCCCTGCACACAGAAATACATGTGGTTCTTTAATCTGCCATGTTCTCTTGCCACATTTTATTCATTCCAAAGATATTTATTGAACAATTACTACACCAGGCTGTAGTATGCATGCTGTCCAATGCATAAGACCATATTCCTTACGTTCTGGCAGAGGAGCAGAAATAAACATGTAGACAAATATATAATGTAATGAGAAATGCCATGGAGAAAGAAAAGAGAGAAATAAAACAAAGTCTAGGTAAGGAGGAAGGTGCTATTTCAACAAGGAGGTCAGGGAGATCTTATTGCTAGGTGGTACTTGAACTAAGCTAGTGTAGGTGAATATTTTGGGACAGAGCACTCCAAGCAAAAACAAGCAGCACAAAAGTACTATTTTTGGAACAAGTTTGTTATGTTCTAGAGATGAAAAGAAGGCCAGTGATCCTGAGTGTGATGAAGAAAGGGATAACTTCATGTTGTCTTTGAGTGCTTGTAAAAGAAACCCCAACTCACATGGACTTAAACCATAAATAAGGACATTTGTGATTTTCGATTTTAGGAAGCTTAGAAATAGGTGGGCTTTGAAGTCGTGTGACTGAGAGTCAACATCATCATCAAGGGTCCAGAACTTTTCCATCTTTCTGCAACGCGCTTCTGTCCTTGGCGATTGCTTTATTCAACCAATGATAAGAACCCAGGAACCCGGGGTCAAATCCGGGCATGGCAATATGCAGGGGTAAAGGAGAGGACTTCTCTTCTTGGGACCCCCTCTCCTGAGGAAATCATTCCTCAAAGCCCCAGCAGACTTTCTCACAAATCTCACTTGCTGTATGCCTTGGTCTAAATGTTTGTATTTCCCCGCGTGTATATATTGAAATGCAAATGCCTAGGGTGATAGTTTTAGAAGGTGGGACCTTTGACAGGTGATTAGGCCATGAGGGTGAAGCCTTCAGGAATGAGATAAATGTCCCTAGAGAAGATCCCAGCGGGCTCCCTCACTCTGTGTACCATGCGAACGTACAAGAAGAAATCTGTGACCAGGAAAACATCTAGATCTTGGAACTGTGAGAAATAAATGTCTGATGCTTATAAGGCACCTAGTCTGCGGTATTTGTCATAGCAGCCTGAACAGACGAAGGCACTGTACCAGACTGTGTGCTCCTTCCTGAGCTGGCGGGAAGAGAATTGGCGCTAACCCGTACCTGTGTGGGCTAGATGGTTTGCTGGCAACCCACACTTACGGCAGGAGACGAGTGCTGGACAAGGAGTGGCTTGCATGGGCATGTGAATATTTTTGGTGACTGCAACACATGCATTTGGAGTCTTGAACAGATGAAAGTTGGATAGAGGGGAGACTAGGCTTGAGGACCCCTTAGGTTAGGCATTCGGAGGATGGTGCAGGCATCTGAGGAGGAGAGGAAGGTGTAGGTTAGAATGCAGGAGTAGATGTGAGGAGTTCCACCTAGGATATTTTTGGGGCGGAGTGTACAGGATTTGCTAATGTAGGAGTAGTGAGGTGAGGAAAAGGAAGAACCAAGACAACCCCCGGAGTTGTGGCCTGACCAACTGGGCGATGGTGTGCACTGAGATGTGGGGACTGCAGAGGCATGCGTTTTTGGTAGCAGAGGGCTAGTTCAGGTTTTAGCTGGTTGGCTCAGTGCCTATTAGACATCGCCCTGGAGGTATCAGGAAGAAGGCTGCAGGTACGAGTAAGAGTTCAGACGACGGATGAGGATGGGGGGTGTTGGCTGGCGCTGGAAGCCATGGCGTAGCCTGGACAGCGGGTGAGGTCGGCGGGGGAGACCGTGTCCACAGGGAAAGGATCAGAACCAAGATCCAAGCCCTAGGCCATTCAAAAATTAGAGCTTAGGAATAGGGGGATGGGACAGAAAATGCATACAAGAGAAGAAGCCAGGAGAGAATGAGAGAAAAGCCACATTTCACAAAGAGGGTTGTCATAGGTGGTTCCATATGCTGCTTAGACAGCAAGTTCAATGCAAACAAACAATAGGCCATAGGGCTGGGAATTTGAGGCTGCAGGTGAACTTCAAAAGCTTTTCCAGGCAGAAATGGAGACACAATTCTTATGGGGTGCATTGGATAGGAAGTATGAGGTGAAGAGTATATACAATTGTATGAGTCAGGGTTTGATCAAAGAAGTAACCCCACTATGTGTGCTGTGGAATACAAGATTCATTGTAAGGGGTGCCTTGTGTAACTGGGGAAAATCTAGACGTAAAGGTCTTGGAAAACGGGGAAACAGTCACTACCCAGGCTTTGCTGCTGGGAGTGGCTGACAGGTCTGGGCGGCCATCTCTGGGTCTCCTTGTAGCCAGCGGTCAGCAGAAGTGCTCCAGGCATTGGCGATTCCACCTCGCTTCCCCCTCACGGACTGTTCTTAAATCATCTCTGAAATTCCCCTCAGACATGACCTCTCCCAGAGCCCTTCTGGACCCCCTCAGGGTACCTTGCCTGGCGCTTCCGTTATCCCAGGGGCCAGCCTCGGTCACAGCACCTCCCCTGTGGGTACGCCCTGGACAGCTCCTGGCACTTAGTAGGTGCCCCCGGGTTCTGTACAGCTGACTTGAACCCCGTTTCTCCCGGGATCCTGACTCACTGAGGGCAGGGACTGTGCTCCGTCCAAAAGTATTTGCTGACTGGACACAAGGATGGACAGATGGGTGAATGTGCAGGACCCGCGGTGAACACGGCCGAGGGTCTGAACTTCGTGGGTCCTGTGTTTGACATCCACTCCCTGTGCTCATGCCGAATGACCCCCTGGGTGTTCGCAGTGGGTCTCTTGGCCCAGGCATCCTGGAACTCGGGGAGCGTGTTCACATTTGGCTCCCATTACCCTTTGCGATACCAAATTTTAATCGTTTGTGCTCGGTCATCATTTTTCCAAATTATTCTCATATGGAAGTCCCTCCTCACACTTTAATTGACCTCCTTGGGATATTTCAAGTTTTGATATGCCTTTCTTAATGTGTAGTAACATGAAATGACATGGTATTAAAGATGCAAATGTATGATATTATTATGCAAGTTTGAGATTTTGCTTTGGATAAATTATGGCGAGACTTGTCAGAGAAATACCTCGTGTACTAATTACACTGCATGTATGCACCTAAAGAAGGTGACCTGTCGGGGGAGCCTGGTTAGTGCCCCTCTCCCCACGGAGAGTAAGGTAAGTCCTCAGGCCCCTAGAAGGGCACTAGCCTCTCTGCTCAGATGCCTGGGGGGTAGCTCTCTGCACCCAGAGCGTCCAGATGTCGTGGAGGAAACAGAGGCCCCTTCTGTGACCCTGAGGTGCCAGTTTGGCTGGGCCGAGACAAAGGGACATTTTACATAAAGTCTCCAGACATTTACTTAGCCTCAAAATTACTGCTCCAAATTTGCACATTGTGCAACACTGCGGATCTTCACATGTGTTTCTGTAACTGGCTCCAATAGGCCTTATGTCGACACTTTTCTTTTTGTCATGGGGAGGGAGTAGGGAAGGGATTAGTTGTCTTCTTTTCCCCTTCCAGAGAACTGCCAAAATAATTCTGACTCTCCCAGATGAAGTAAGTTTTAAAATTGTGGTTCTCCTGAGGTTCGTTTGGAAGAAGACACGGCAATTCTGAGAAGCCCGCGGCGGGGCTGCCAAGACGCTGGCTACCCTGGCTTAGGCCTCTGCTTCCTTGCATGGAGGTCAGCGTGAGAGCAGAGCCGCGGGCTTCCAGCGCTGGAGAGGCGTGTTCCAACACTGGGCCTTGCCCGCCTAACAGCCTCCCGTCTTGCTCAGCTCGGTGGCTTTCATCCCGGAGTTTAGCATTTGCAGCAAGGCCGGATTCCCGCTGCTTTGCTCTTTCCCGGGCTGGGCCACTCCTGGCTGGCTTGCTCCGGGGGAGCACGCCTGGCTCAGCGGCCTCAGGTGTGCGGGTTGCAGGAAACCGGAGAAGGCCATCCCTTACGGCCCGGCCGGGGCTCTGCATCCCGCGGTTAGAGGCAGGAGGGGCGGGGCGGGCCAAGGGCTGAATTAGAGGGAGTCGGGGGTTACATAAGAACCACAGCATTTCAGCGCCGCGAGGCCCTTCGGAGAGCGTGGAGAGAGGAAGGAGCAGACGGAACCTAATCAGACTCACACAGGGCCGGAGCGGCGCGGTCCACCCGCGAGGGCCCGCCTGCCGCCTGCACCGCCAGCTCTGCATTGCGGGGCCAAGCGGGGGTGCGGGTTGGGAGGGGAGACGGGCAAAGCAGCGGCTCTGAAACGGCAGAGGAGAGGAGTGAGGGGCGCCCGGTGCCCCCTTCCCCACCTCTGCTTCATCAGCACCACGTGGCACGAGGGTTTAGCCTCGAGGTCTCAGTTCAGATGTTTGAAAAACGGGGTTGTTGTGTGTGGGTAGAGGTCATGTGTTGACCAAAGCCTAAAACGCAAACGGTGACTATTGTGAGTGCGAGCATCATTGCCACCGGCTAAGGCGGTGCTCAGATTTGCGAGGTAAAGGCACCCAGGACAGGGAGCTGATTTGCCAAACAGCACACAGCGTTTGACGGCAAACCTCAGGAGCACCCTTGTCTCCCGCCCGGGGGGGGGGGGTACTTTTCCCACTTCACTGTGCTTCAGTCTAAATCTTTTAGGTGAGTCCTCATGAAAAAGTAAAATGAAATGTTTTGATTAAAAGTTTTTCATGATTATCTTTTTGACATCAAAATAATTTAATGTGAAAATGAAAGATTTCATGGGCGAGCTTTCTCCAGGCCGGAGGCAGTGGGACCTTCCCGCCGCCTGGGCTCTCACCGAGTCTGGCCGCTGTCCCTGTGAAACCGTTTATGAGCCTTGCTCTGTGCAAACTTGGTGCTGGGATCATAGCATGAAAATCGCCATCCCTGCCCCCGAGTTGTCCAGTGCTTCCTGGGGAAGGCACACTGGGAAGTAAATCGTTGATATCGGCTTGACGGATGCTGTGATTGATGTTAGCACAGAGGAGGACCACTTCCTCCGCGTGAGGAGCCATCAGCCCTGCACTGGGCCTGGAAGGCCGGGGAGAAGTGAGGCAGGCAAAGTAGAGGCCAGGGGGTGACTTGGGCAGAGGGTGGGGGGAAGCAGAGGGGAAAGACCAAGGGCTGTGCCCGGAAGGGCTAGAGACCGGGACAGAGTGAAGGGTGCTGAGGAATATGGCGTGAGTCCCAGAAGGGAGGGAGGGTTTTCACTGGTGTGTATGTGTTTGTGACAACAATTTCCAATTCAGAAAGATTGCTGGCTCCTATTGAAAGGCTGGATGGGCAGACAGCAGAAGTGGAGCTTGGGACCCTGAAAGTTATAGGGCATCCAAAAACCTAGAGGCAATCAGGGAGGGAAGAAGAGAGGAGACCCTTCTGGTAGGCTTTGCTTGGGTTCTTGTGTGGTGAGAAGTCGACAGAGGAGGAGTCAGGTGACCTTCAGGTTGGTGGCTCCTGAGGTCATTGCTGCCCCTCACTGAGGCATAGAAGTCAGGGGAGCTACATGGCCCCTCTTTCAGAAGGAGCTCAGGCTCCAAGTTGCCACTGCCCTGAAATTCATAGCTTTCCATTGATGGGATGATGGAATGTGCTTGCGAGCAAAGGAGTCTGGGGTTGTTCCTTGCTGCCCCCTGGGCATACACTGTTTGAGATGCGCCATGAGTGCAGAATCTCAGTGGACCTACTCAAAGTGAGGACATGATAAGCAAGTTATGTCTGTGGCCAATGGCCCCAGAGGCCACAGAGTTGCCCGTCAAATCAGAAGTTGCTGAGAATGCAGAAGGAAGGCAATGACATGCCAGGAAACACAAATGGCCAAGAAACTCTGTCCTACCCTTGCTTCTGCTCTTCCTTGTATTTGCTGAAAATGATGACATTGCAGGAAAGGGACAGTCCTTCCTTACTCATCGCTAAGCAGAAGGTAGAGGGTTGATGGAACGTGTACATGTCAAGGAGCACAATTAAAAACAGTGCAGTTTGTTTTGTGTGGCACTGCCAGTTTCGGTAAGAAGAAAATGTAAGTGTATGTGCAAGTTACAAAGTAAAACTTGTATAATTTCTGTGATTCCACATGAGTTAAGTGCTCCTGTATTTGCACTTAAAACTGGCATTTCACAACATAAAGATGAAGGGTAAAATTCATTCTAATAATTAAAAATTGTGATTTTTGTTAACCTAGAACAACTTCAGGTAGGAAATAACAAACACCACGACAAGTTGAGAGAGAGACTGGAGAAAAGAAAATAATTATATATTTTAGTTCCTTTAATGGCATTTCCCTCCACATTTTCATCTTTTACTGGGTGCTGCAGATTATATAAGCTGCCTTGAAGTAAACAGGTCTGGGGACGAAAAGATGAGGCATTTATATTTCGTTTGTGGACATGTTGATTTTGAATTTGAAATGGCCGCGATTTGGGGAACAACAGCAATGTAGTTGGCAGTTGGGAT
Source organism: Suricata suricatta (assembly GCF_006229205.1). NCBI lineage: Eukaryota > Metazoa > Chordata > Mammalia > Carnivora > Herpestidae > Suricata > Suricata suricatta. The sequence goes on from NC_043714.1 coordinate 822,851, forward strand.
CATGGACTAGAATTCTCCAGACACAACGTATCAGGTGTGAAGCCCAAGCCAGTAGCCCAGAGACTGTGGTGCTGAGGGTGGGGGAGAGGACCGCAATGGTCGTGCTGGCTGACTGAACAGACAGGGGAACTGGAGAGGAAGCCCCTGGGCCCCCGGGAGGCTGGCTTGGTTCTCAGTCATAATCACGCCATCTACTGCAGGTCCAAGATTGGAGTTCCTTTTTTTTTTTTCTTTTATGAATTTTAGGAAGATAAGGAGTCCCAGTACCCATGTCCTGAGTGGAAGATTGTCGCACACAATCCAGGCAAGGAAGTAATTTCCTTCAGTCACCTGGAAGTGACCAGAGAGTAGGACGTAGTCAGTTATTATCCATTCATGTTTACTGGGCACTTAGGCTGTCTCCATATCTTGGCTAGTATGATGCTGCTGCCGTGAACATGGATGTGCAGATGACTCATTGAGATATAGATTTCTCTTCCTTGGCATTATGCCCAGAAGTGCAGTTGTTGGATCCTAGTTTTATTTTTGAGTCTTTGAGATACCTCCTTATTGTTTCCCATAGTAGCTGCAGCAGTCTGTATTTCTACCATCAGGGCACAATGTCTTTTCCCAAATCTTTGCTAGTACTTATATCTTGTCTTTTTGATGATAGCCATTTCTCTGATGATTGATTATGCTGAGCACGTTTTCATGTACCTCTTGGCCACCAGTATATATCTTCTTTGGAAATACGTCTATTCAGACCTTTGCCCATTTTAAAATTAGGTTATTAAAATTTTTTTTTGTAATTGAGTTGTACAAATAAAACTTACTTGGGGTATTAAGTCTTTATCATAAATTTGGTTTGCTGACATTTTCTACCATTCTGTAGATTGTCTTTCCATTTTGTAGATATCTTTCAAAGATTTTAGTTTGATACAATCCCAACTTATTTTTGCTTTTGTTGCCTGTGCTTTGGTATCATAACCAAAAAAATCATTACCAAAACCAGTGTCAAGATTTTTGCCTATGTTTTCTGGTATCAGGTGTTGCATTTAAGTCTTTAATCCATTTTGAGTTGATTTTTAAATTCTTTTTCATTTGATGTGGATATTTATTTTCCCCAACACTATTTGTTACAGAGGCTCTTCTTCCTCCATTGTGTCTTCTTGGAAACTTTGTCAAAGACTAATACCAGACTGTTTCGATTACTATAGTTTTAAAAAGATAAGTGGATAAAGAAAACATGGTATACGTATTGTTTAGCCATAAGAAATAAGGAAATCCTGCTATTTGCAAGAACACAGATGAACTTGGAGGACATTATGCTAAGTGATATAAGCTAGATGCAGAAAGACACATATTATTTACCCTCACTTATATGTAGAATCTAAAAAAGTCTAACTCATATAAGCAGAGAGTAGAATGCTGGTTGCCAGGGATGAGGAATAAGGAAATTTGTGCCAACTTTGAGTTATGAGACGAATACGTTTTGAGCATCTAGTGTACAGTGTGGTTTATACTCAATAACACGGCTGTATACTTGAAATTTGCTAAGAGTTGCTCTTAAGTGTTCTCACTACACACAAAAAAGATAATTGTGAGGTGATGAATGTGTTAATTAGCTTGACTATGGTAATGATTTCATAATATATATGTACACCAAGTCACCACATTGTACATCTTAAATACATACAATTCTATTTGTCAATTATACCTCAATAAATTTGGAAAAATATATGAGAATACTTAAAATACACAAATAAGCCACAAAATTTTATAAATCTACAATGATGTCATACTTTAGCACAATTAAAAAGTGATGTTATGCTTGTGAAAAATATTACCATAAAGAACAAATGGTATATTTGCAGAACCTTCCTTCTCTGTCCCTTGATTGAGGAGGAGTTTGAGCCCCCTTATTAATTTGTCTGTTCCTAACAAATTCAGTTGTGAAACTTGTGCTGTAAGTTATTCTATGAAAAATTGGTATGGGCAAAAAGCTTGGGAAATAGAGCTAGAAGATTCTGGTTTAGAAATTCTATCAATGCATATCAGTATATTCTAGGGTGAAAGTCAGGCAGAATTGCATTAAATCTGGGATTTCTCTGAATTATTGGTCTATAGGACTCTGTTTCATTTTACCTCTGTGTTTTTATCCTGCTGAACTGGTGCTGAGTGGTCCTTGGGACAAACTGTAGGCCTGGTTTCCCTCATGTGCTAGAGCCCAGCTGTTCATGTGAACCTAGTCATTCATTCATTCCTTCTTCATTCATTCCTTCTATGAATAGGAATGGATTATCTACCCTGTGTCGGACCCTGTATTTGGCACTGGGAATGCGACAGTCAGTGATGTAGACATATTCTGACTGGATGACACAGCGCAGTGGGCTCTCTACACACTGATAAGTAATCAAATAAAGTAAATGTACAATAAAAACTTAGAGAAGAACTGTAAAGAAAACAGATCTGTAGTAATGTTCAACAAAGGAAATCAGGGTGCATGGGGGAGTGAGGAGGACATGCTGCAGGGAGAGAGAGCCTCTTGGACAAGAGAAGAGCATGTGCAGAGGCTGTGGACAGGAGGGAGCCCAGGAGAGGCCAGTGTGATGGAGCAGAAAGAACAGGACGGTGGCCCCTGGGATGTGGCTGGAGAGGTAGATAGGGGCCAGGCCCATGGGTCCTTATGTGCCTGTTAGGAAGTTTGCCCTTTAAGAACCTGGGGAAGGGCTGGCATCATGGGGTGATGAGTAAGACGCTTGCTTCAGGCACAAAATTTAAGGGATATCAAAAACTAAGTAACCAATATAAATAATGCAATATTTAAAGAAATCAATACTGATGCAACAAGAATTCCTGGATGAGCAAACTATGAACGCATAAATAAAGACAGGATGTCACAATGCCATGCCAAGCCATACTGGAGTCTAATGCAAGGGGAGAAATGTGTGCCCTTATGTACAGGTTTGTATGTCTTTTAAGTGGTTAATTTCTGCTATAACATTAAAATAGAAGTAGATTTTGGAGCTATTGTTGACGAGTTAGCTTTCTTTTTGAAATTTTTAAAATTCTGGAGCACTTGGGTGGCTCAGACAGTTGAGCGTCTGACTGGCTCAGGTCATGATCTCACCATTTGTGGGTTCAAGTCCCGCATCAGGCTCTGTGCTGACAGCTCAGAGCTTGGAGCCTGTTTCAGATTCTGTGTCTCCCCTTCTCTCTGCTCCTCCCATACACATGCTCTGTCTCTCTCTGTATCTCAATACTAAATAAATGTTAAAAAAATAAACATTTTAAATTCAATTTAAAAAAGGTGCAATAAGTGTACTCCTTAATTCCCATCACGTATTTAAGGCTCGCCCCCGTTCCCTTCCCCTCTGGTAACCACCACATTGCTCTCTATAGTTAGGAGTCGGTTTCTTGACTTCTCTCTCTCTCTTTTCCCTTTGCTTGTTTGTTCTGTTTCTTAAATTCCACATACCAGTGAAAGCATATGGTATGTGTCTCTGACTGACTTATTTCACTTAGCATTATACTCTCTAGCTCCGTCCACGTTGCTGCAAATGGCAAGATTTCATTATTTTTATGGCTGAATAATATTCCATCGTATATACATATATACCACTTTATATCCATTTATATCCATTCATCTATCAATAGACACTTGAGTTGTTTCCAGAGTTTGGCTACTGTAAATAATGCTGCTGTAGACATTGGGGTGCATGTATCCTTTTGAATTCATGTTTTTGTAGTTTTTAGATAAATATTAGTAGCGTGATTACTGGATCATAGGATCATTTTATTTTTAATTTTTTGAGGACCATCCATACTGTTTTCTGCACCAGTTCGCATTCTCACCAGCAATTCATAAGGGTTCCTTTTTTCACCTCACCCTCGCCAATATCTATTGTTTATTGTGTTGTTGATTTTAGCCATTCTGCAGGTGTGAGGTGATACCCCATGCAGGTTTGCTTTGTATTTTCCTGATGATGAGTGATGATGGGTTCGCTTTCACTGAAGTTAGGGAAGTAAAATTATATTCAGTTCCGTTGTGGTATAAATCAAAAATTAAACTTAAAATAGTTATGAGTTTTAATTACCTGCCTTTTTAAATTTTATTTTTTAAGTTTATTTATTTTGAGAAAGAGAGGGAGAGAGAGAATCCCAAGCAGGCTCTGCACTGTCAGCACAGAGCCTGATGTGGGGCTTGATCTCAAGAACTGTGAGATCATAACCCGAGCCAAGATTGAGCATTGGATGCTTAACTGACTGAGTCACTCAGGTATTCCTTAATAACATGCTTTTTAAATTTTCAATATTTTTGTTGCTACTTTAATGTTCTGGAATAATGCTTACAATTGAAAAATACAAAAATCACATATATTGCAAAAATACCACGTTTTTCCTTTGCCTCAGACTTTCGCCCCTCATTGAGTAAGGGGCTGGCGGATCTGATACGAGTTTCTCTTATTGGACCATTGCGGGAAAGGTTGGTGGAGGAAGGAGGCTCATCATGAATGGCTCTGTGGTATCTGCACTGCATGACTGGGTGGACAGTGCTGTCTGGGGTGGGGAAGGCTGGTGGAGGAGTGGATGCTTTGGGGATGGGGGTGCAGAGAGTTATTTCTGAGTTCTGAGGTACCTTCAAGCCTCAACTCTCTGGTAGTCTAAATTTCTCAGATAATAATTATCAAGTAGGCAGCTGGGCGTATAGGTCTATAGCTCAGAGGAAAAGTGTGGGTAAAAGATAAAACTTGGGCATTATAAGCTGGCCTGTAGATGACCATTGCAGGAGACAAAGCTGTCTATGGTGGGTCTTGGCTGTGGGTGCACATTGGAGTCATCTGGAAAGCTTTTGCAGTTCCTAATGTCCAGGCGCCACTCCAGACTGATTTAATCAGAGTCTTTAGAGGCTGGTTGGGCATAGGTTTTTTTTTTTTTTTTTTTTTTTTTTTTTTTTTTTTTTTTTTTTTTTTTTTGCTGTTGTTTATTTATTTACTTATTTAAATGTAATTTATTTTCAAGTTATCTAACATACAGTGTATCGGTGTGCTCTTGGCTTTAGTAGTAGATTTCCATGATGATGATGATGATGATGATTTAATATAATTTATTGTCGAATTGGCTAACATACAGTATATACACTTTGCTCTTGGTTTTGGGGGTAGATTCCCATGATTCACTGCTTACATACAACATACAGTGCTCATCCCAACAAGTGTCCATGATTATTTTTGAAAAGCCTCCCAGAAACTTCTTCTAGAAAGATGGAATAGATATACTTTCCCTCAGTTTTCCTGCTAGCTGCAACTAAAAGTCTTTGACATTATATGTAAAACAAATGTAAGAAGACTCTGAAAGGTAGAGCAAAGATTGCCTGGATAGGGAACTTAGAACCTAAGGAACAACACGGTAGTGAGTTCCCTGCATTTTCTTTCTGCCTCACTTGTCCCAGACTTGGAGTTGAAGAGGACAGACACCTGGAAATGGCAATGACTTCAGACAAAGTAAAAGTGTCAGTGAAACCCTACCACCTCCAGCCAAAGGACCAGGGAAGGGGGACCTTAGCAAGACAAAAACACTCTTAGAAAATACTCTGGCCAAACAGGACAGAGAAAATTGTGACTCCAGGCACACCCATGCCAAAAATGGCTACATGGGGTGCGAACACATCCACCTTCCTGAAGCCCTAGGGAGGCGCTCTAAGACTCCAGTGACAAGGAGCTTCTTTCCCCCTGCGCTGTCAGAGGTGGCCATGTGGGGAAACTGGAGTGCCACCCCCACTGGGCAGTGACTAATGTCCTTTCTTCCTGATGGGAATTGTCAAGGGAGGCCTAGGAAAGGCAGCACTTTACCCATTGCCTACTGGTAACGAGGCCACTCCCCAGTAATGTTAGTGGAGTTGGTGATCTGGAACCTCCTCCTCACTGTGAGTGTCATTGGTGACCAAGTAGGGAACCTGACCTTCTAAAAATTTTTTTATTAAATTTTTAAATGTTTATTATTTTGAGGACAGAGACAGAGCATGAGTGGGAAAGGGGTGGAGAGAGAGAGGAAGACACAGAATCTGAAGTAGGCTCCAGGCTCTGAGCTGTCAGCACAGAGTCTATCATGGGGACTTGAACCCACGAATCCTGAGATCATGACCTCAGCTAAAGTTGGATGACTAACCGACTGAGCCAGCCAGGTGCCCTGGGCACCTGGACTCCTAACTCTTATTCTAGTAATGATGCAGTGCCATCTCTCTTTCCTTTGCTGGGTTGGTGTCAGAGACATCCAGCTAAAATAGAGCTTCAGTAGGATTCAGACTCTCATAACATGATATGAAAGTGGTCTGGTGTTCAACTAAAAATCATTCATCAGGGGCGCCTGGGTGGTTCAGTTGGTTAAGTGTCTGACTTTGTTCAGATTATTATCTCAGTTTGTGAGTTCGAGCCCTGTGTCAGGCTCTATGCTGACAACTCAGAGCCTGGAAGCTGTTTCAGATTCTCTCTCTGTTTCTCTCTCTGCCCCTCTCCCGCTCATACTCTGTCTCTCTCAAAAATGAACATTAAAAAATAACTTTTCAAAATTATTCATCATGCTACAAATGGCCAGATTCCATTCTTTCTCACTTCCATGTAGTATTCCATTGTATGTGTATATATACACCACATCTTCTTGATCCATTCATCAGGTGAGGGACATTTAAGCTCTTTCCATGATTTGGCTATTGTTGAAAGTGCTGCTAGGAACATTGGGATACATGTGCCCCTATGCATCAGCACTTCTGTATCCCTTGGGTAGATCCCCGGCAGTGCTATTTCTGGGTCATAGGGGAGTTCTACTGATAATTTTTTGAAGAACCTCCACACTGTTTTCCAGAGTGGTTGTACCAGTTTACACTCCCACGAACTGTGTAGGAGGGTATCCGTTTCTCGTCATCCTCCCCAGCATCTATAGTCTCTGGACCTAGAGGGAGTCATGCCAAGCGAAACAAGTCAGGCAGAGAAGGACAGATATGCTGTCACTCATAGGTCTGACAGGAGAAACCTAACAGGAGACCATGGGAATGGGAAAGGGGGAAAAAGAGTTGAGGAGAGGGAGTGAGGCAAATCATGAGAGACTCTTGAATACTGAGAACAAACTGAGGGCTGAAGAGGGAGGGGGGAAGGGGAAGGGGGTGATGGGCATGGAGGAGGGCACTTGTGGGGAAGAGCACTGGGGGTTATATGGAAACCAACTTGATAATAAACTATTAATAAAAAAAAAGAGAGAAAAAAATTATTCATCATACCAAGAGCCAGATGATCTCAAATTGGATGAAAAAAGAGAAACAATATGTGGCAAAACAAAGAAGATGAAGATGTTAGAATTATTTGAAAAAGGGATGATGTCATCGAGATGGTGAAATAAGGATCCTTGGGCCCTCCCCACCTCACCCCTCCGCTTCAACAACAATCCATGGAAAAATTACTTCTGTGGGAAATTCAGAAACCAGCTGAATGGCCTGTGTACTTTGGGAAAGTAGGAAATCAAAGCTGAGAAGAATGTTTCAGACATCCTCTTGCCATCTCCCTACGCCTGTCACAGAGCCATAGATAGGAAGGAACTCTTCCGCTCCTGCTTCTTCCTTGAGGGGGAAAGAGCTGGATGCACATCCAGGGTTCCAACTTTTCTGGGGTGCCGAGGGACTGGCTTCTGTCTTACCCATCTTGGAGTGCTAATCTACAGGCATGTTCTAGGTGCCCAGGACCCACGAGAACAAGGACAGCAGTCTGATTCGGCACAAAGCGGTTGGCAAAGCCCCTCTCCAACTCCACCCATATGGGGTCGCCTGAAAGACCAGGAGAAGTAGCTGCGTTCTCTAATGTGCAGATACCAACAAAAAAGGTCAAGGAAATTGAAGAGACACAGAAATGTGTCCCAGACAAAGGAAAAATCTTTAGAAATGGACCCTAATGAGATGGAGATATATAATTTACCTGGCAAATTATTCTATCTAACCATCATAAAGTTACTTAATGAGGGCAGGAGAACAATGCATGAACAAAACAAAGGTTTCAACAAAGGAGATATAAAAAAGTGCACCAAATAGAAATCTTGGACTGAAGAACACATAGCTGAACTGAATAATTCACTGGAAAGGGTTAGTAATAGGCTAGATCAAGCAGAAGAAAGGATCAGCAAACTGGAAGCAAGACCACTGGGAATTTTCCAGTCAGAGGAGCAAACAGAAGAAAAGGGTGAAAAAAAGTGTATAAAGTCTAAGAGGTCGCCAAGAGCAGATCAATACAGGCATGATAAGTGTCCTTCTGAAGGAGGTGATGGGCACGGAGGTTGGGGAGTACATCCTAGGCGTGAGATCTCAGAGGACACAGGGAGCAGAGCTGAGCCAGGAGACCCAGGCACCTTGTCTGTGCTCCTGGACAGACATCCGGGTGTCCAGCCCTGGCGTCGGGGAGGCAGCCCAGGGGCACGGGGAGGCTGTGTGGGAATGCGGGGAGGGCACGGCCCAGGGCCAACTGAATGAGCCGAATGGGCTGCAGCGCTCCAGGGACGGGACCGGGAGCTCCGTGGTCCCAGGCAGGTAGCCAGTGAGCTAGGCTGACTCGGTCTCCCATAGGCACCCGGAGACTGCACTCTGTGCCTGCACCTCAGCCTGTGCTGCTGTGCCAGCCTGTGCATGTGTGTGTATGGGTGTGAAGGTGGGTGTGCACACGCCCTCTTTGCCACGGCACTGGCTTTCCCAGGCCCCAGCAGGCAGGGTCACGGGTTCCTCAGGAAGGCAGCAAGAGCAGCCTTTTGGCAAAGATAACTGTTAAAACGTGTGGAGAAATATATGGTAACGCAGTTAAAACAACCTCTGTGAATATAGAAATGGCCCTAGCGGGTCGAGGAACATGCCTGTTCCACAGCCCACCTGTGCGCCCAGCAGGCGGCCATTTATTTCTGATTTCAGAAACAGAACATACCTAGTGAAAGGAAAACAGAAAAGTAAAAAGTCGCAGGAAAAAAACCTCCCATTATACCATCCCCACAAAACATCCAGGGTAAACATCTCCGCATAGTTTCTTTAAAAAAAAAAAAAAAAGAAGCTTTACAGAGGTATCACTGATAGACAAAACCCTGTGCGTATTTAATGTACACAATTTGCTGAGTTTGGATATGTGCATATACTGTAAAAACTTGACCATAATTAAGGTAATGGGATGTGTCCTTCACCTTGAAAAGTCCCTTTGTTGTTGGCATCCTTTTTTGGTTCTCTTTTCTGTATGCACTTAAGCAAAATGAAGATGAGATTTTGTACTCTACATTTTTACTAATTTTATTGAAACGTTTTCTCAGGCTCTTAAAAGCATGGACAATTATTTTAATGATGTGTTAGCAGCCTATTCTGTGAAGATTCTATACTGTTGTTACCAGTTTCCAAATGTTAAACTTTCATTTCTCTTGGATTCTTCCCTTATAATTGCACTAAGAGCACAGATGGCCAGAGGTTTAGTTCCTAGGAGCACATCCTCTAGACCCAGGGAGCCAGGTTTCAAATCTTGCTCTTATCTGTGGGTCCTTGGGCAAATTAATTAACTTGCTTGTGTCTGCGATATCTTATTTACAAAATGGGGGTAGGGGTGGCTGGGTTGCTCAGTCAGTTGAACATCTGACTTTGGCTCAGGTCATGATCCCACGGTTCATGAGTTTGAGCCCCGCATCAGGCTCTGTGCTGATAGCTCAGAGCCTGGAGTCTCCTTCAGATTCTGTGTTTCTCTCTGCACCTCCCTCCCCACTCATGGTCTGTCTGTCTGTCTGTCTCTCTCAAGAATAAATACACGTTAAAAAAAAACCCCAAGTGGGGGTAATAATAGTTATCTTCTGATGGTGAAACGAATGTGATGGATTCATATTGTAGAGCCTGACACATAATGAGAACTACATCTGTTTGTAAATTTAAAAAATCTCTTCCTACAATTTAGATTATTTCTTTAGATTGGATTCCTGGAAGTGGAATTCCTAGGACAAGGGCTGTAAATGTTTTAAAGGTCCCTCTGAGCCAATCGCTTTCTCTAAAGCTTGTCCTCATGCCCCCTCACCCTGGCAGGTCTTAGTGAGTTGTGTTCTTTTTTGTTTCTTGCTCCTTGGAAAACATTAACATTGGGTCTGGAGTTCATAATACTTTTTGCAAGTTTGATATGTCAAATATACTTTCCTCATTAATTAGGGACGTTGAATATTTCCCAAACATTACTAATTATTAGTGTTTGACCTTCTGTGAACTGTCTGTTGCTATCCTTTGCCCACTTAAAAAAATTGAGTTCCCATGGGCTTTTCTGATCAATTTATGTGAAGCTTAACATGTGAAGGCTCTGAGGCTATACATTTAGGGTTTCTTTTTTCATTTTTAATGCTATGGTCCCCATATTCTGGTTGATATTTATTTCTGTCCTTTTTTACCCATTGTGTCAAACACAGGGTTGCTTCAGCTCTCTTTAGTTTAACCTGTGCATTTTCCCTTCATTATCATTATCACAGCCCCTAGGGGCACAGGTCTTATACTCTTGGGTTCCTACGTGGTTGCTATTCAAAAGAGGAAATGAAGGAAGGGTCTGCAAAATGGGAATAGGGTACAAAATACTACCACGCAGAAACGTTGATATTGTACATACTGTTTACTGCATTCATTCCAAAGATGCCAGAGTTTGCAAGTACAATCTCTAGGGAGAAACCAAGTAGCCCTGAGCAGTCAAGACTGAAGAGAAAACAAAAATAAAAAAAAAAAAGAAATGAGAAAGCATCAGAGAAATGCCTGAGCTGGGCCTGCAGTGAGCCCCCAAACCCCCTAGATGTCACAATATAACTCTGATGGCTTGCTTTCACATGGGAGACAGGTTTCAGTTTACACCCACCCAAAGTAAACAGCTACATTACTTAAGGAAATATTAATTTTTGAGAAGAAAAATGTATTGGATATGATAAGATAAAAACACAGTTAAAAGATTGGTCCCTGGCTCATAAACTGCAGAGACTTTTCTTGTATTGTGTGGTAGGTTTGGAAAGAAGTCAGGATATTGGTCTTGGCATTTCCTAGCACCTTCCATTTGGAAACTCTTATGAATGTGAACAGGTTGGTAAATGCTTTTTCTTTTTGTGGCCGACCACAGAGCGCCCCTGCCTCCATGCTTTAGGCTGCCCCCCCCTCCCCCGGCTCTGACCAGCTCGTTAGCCACCACTCATAGTAGGAACAGCTCTTCTGATAGGTGTTTTGTCTTAGGTCCTGGCCAAGCTTTGGGGAAGGGTCATATTCTTGGTGTTCTGTTCTGGTCAGAACTCACTCATTAAATAACCGGTTGGAGTTCATCTAAGTTAGAACAATTGTTTTAGGTTCTGGCCTCAACTAGCAACTGATTGCTCCTAGGGCTGCCTCTCCAAAGGGGTCCCTGAGATGGTCCTCTGTTGTCGGGCTCTCACCTTCCAGTCTATGCTGCTTCTCCATCCCCTTGAATATTTTGTCATCTCCCACTGGGAGGCCTATTGATGCTTGTTGAGTGAAGGACCCCCATATAAGATCTGGGGGCTGGGCTCACCCCTTTTCTTTACTTTTCTTTATCAGAGAGGTCTAGGCCTGCTAAATAGCTCTGGGGCATGAGTAACCTTTCTACATTCACTAGCAACACATTTAGCTTTACAGAAAAGCTGGTGGAAGGATAGTAATCATAGGAGCAGGTGTGTGTGTGTGTGTGTGTGTGTGTGTGTGTGTGTGTGTGTGTGTGTGAAATTAATACAGGGACATTTGGGTTGACCGAGCCTGTCTTCCTTCAGGCTGTTATAACAGAATACTGTGGACTGGTGACTTAACAACAGAAATGTATTTCCCACAGATCTGGAGGCTGGAAGTCCCAGATCAAGAAGGTGTGAGCATCGTCATGTTTTGGTGAGATCCCTCTTCCTGGTTTGCTGTGTCTTCACATGAACAGAGAGGTGTGGGGAGGGAAGGAGGAAGGGAGAGAGCGGGGATACAGAGGAAGTGGGTTCTCTTGTGTTTCTTTTTAAACAAATTTTAAAATTTGAGTAGAGTTGACACATAATGTTACATGAGTGTCAGGTGATCCAACATCTCTATATGTTTTGCATGCTGACCAAGTGCAGCTCCCGTTTGTCTCCGTACAGTGAGTGGTATTACAATCCCACTATTGTATTCCCCACGCTCTACCTTTCATCCCTACGACTTATTCATTCCACCTCTCTGACCGATTTATTTCATTTAGCATAATACCCTCAAGGTCTATCAGTGTTGTCACAAATGGCATGATCGCATCCCTTTTTAATGGCTGGGCAATATTTTACATTGTAAATATACATACACACCATATCTTCCTTAGCCATTCATTTACTAATGGACACTCAGGTGGTCTTCATAGCTTGGCTATGTATGTAAGGCTGCAATAAACCAGGGATGCATAAATCTTTTTGAATTAGTGTTTTTGTTTTCTTTGGGTAAGTACCAGGAGTGGGATTAATGGATCATATGGTATATCTATTTTTAATTTTTTGAGGAACCTCCATACTGTTTTCCATAGTGGCTGCACCAGTTTACATTCTCACCCTAATCATCAGGGAAATGCAAATCAAAACCACAATGAGATCTTGTGTCTTTTCCTGTAAAGGCAATAATCCCATTCATGAAGCGTCCAACCTCATGACCTAAGTACCCCCTAGTCACCCCTCCTGATACTGAATTATGAACTTGGGTTTCAACATCCGAATGTGAGGAGACACAAGCATCCGTAACATAACCACAGCCAGAGTTGTTTTCATGAGGCGATCCTGCAGTATCCTGACTGAGTGGCTGTGTCTCCCCTCCAATCCCTGCCAAGTTTTGAAAGTGATTTTGAGGAGCTGATGAAAAATGAGTATGTAGTCAAAGTATTCATGGCGAATGGATCAGTTGACCTGTCTTTACTCATACTGACAACAGTTTTTAATACCACACTCTTACTTAGTTTAATGAATAAGATTATTGACTTAATTGATTATGTAGATTCTCATTCAAAGAATCACTTTTGGAAGTGGGAGAAATCCATTTTTAACATGAAGTGGATAAATATGGATGTCAACTTCTGGAATTATTTTGGATTTTTTTTAACTTTGCAACTTTCACATGAATTATATTTTTGTTTTAAGGTACAACAGAAAAGATTTACGGATATATGGAGGAAATAACCTTGATCTGAGCTGGCTACGCCTGGATTGCTACCCCAACTACACTCCAAGCCTCTGCTTATCAATCTGAAAAATTGAAAGTATAATACTTATTCTATGTAAAGTACAGACTGTTATAAATTTCCTTCTGTATTATTTATTGTCAAACAATGTGTCAGGAAACCTGTCTGTGAAAGGATGTGAGTGGTTTCTGAAAGCCCTGGTGCATTTATTTTTTCATCAACAAGAAAAATTGACTTTGATTCTTTACTTTTACTGAGATATCACTAAAAAGATGCTGCTCATTTTGTGGCTCTCTTTTCTCCTCAAAGCTAGGAAGCAACTTCAGCGAGTTCCACATTGAATAACTAGCATGGAGCAGCAGCTGAGGAGTGATGGGCATAGATCTAGCCCTCGGGGACTTTGAGGGCTATTTGGGAAGTTAGTGCAGAAGCTTGTTGGGCTAGATGGAATAAGGGAGGAGGCAAGATGAGTTTTTGGGGTGTGTGTGTACTATGTGTGTACATATGTGAGTGTGTATGTGTGATGTGTGTGTGTGTGTGTGTGTGTGTGTGTGTTTGCATATACGAGTATCTATGTGTGGGGCGTGTTACTGGCAGAAATGATCTTATAAGGTTGCTGAGCATTGATGCTGAGGGCTAGGCACTTGGATTCCTGACTAGAAGAGCTTCCACCGAGGCCTGAGCCCTGTCACCTCTAGCACAATGCTTTGTCCTATCGCTAACTAGAGTACAGTGTCAGGGGCCCTCCAAGCACCAGGTGGCCAGGAGAAGATGCCAGGTCTCTGGGGGCATCAGGAAGGCTGCTCAAAGCAGCCCCCTCTCCGCCCCTGGGGTGGGAGCTGGTCAACTGAGGGTAAGGCAGGTGACCAGTCAGCTGTGGCGTTCGAGGGCCTGAGACAGATGGTGCAGCGTGCAGGACATCTGAAGCTGTCTAGGCACTGGTGGGGAGGATGGGGTGCACCCGGTGGTGGGCCATGCACAAGGCCAAGGCTGTGCACTGCTGCTGAGCAGGGGTTTGGGAGCGCTGAGGCCAGGGGTGATGCGTGAGAGAGGGGCTGCAGTGAGGGGTCAAGGCCCCGGCAGCTCTGGGTTCTGTGTGGGGAGGGCGGAGGGGAGAGTGGGGCCGTGGTGGGAGCTGCCAGGCCCTGGGCTGTTCGGTGCACTTGGGACAGTAGAGGCCGGTGCAGGCTGGTCCTGTGACTTCAAGGTTAAGCAAAGGTTACATACTAGCCTAGAGGGTGCGTTATCAAAACACACTCACATTGCCTAACTATTTAATTTATATTTGTTAATCCATGTTCTAAATCTCTTTCTTCTTCACTGGTAAGCTTCTAGCAAACAGAAACCATTTGTTCAATTCATTTTGTGTAGCACTGAATAGACAGCCCTGTGTCGGGTCTCAACCTAATTTTTCTTTTGCCTTGAACACTCATTTGAGTAAATGCTGCATGTTGATTTCTGAAACGTTTGGTAAAACACTGTGGTTGGTTGGGTAATTTTCTGTGGTTGAAAGGATCATCTCTTAGGCTCCATCCAGGTTAGGCTAATTTCCTTATGAAAATGCATGAAAATGTACTGTACAGCTGTTAATTTATTAATCCAAATACCTTGGTTTTTTCCTTATTTAAAATTCAAAAAGCAATTAGACCCTTTCGTGGCCTAATTGCATGCCAAATGTAACTTGTTTCCAAACTAAAATGGTCTTGGAGTTGTACTACCACAAACAGTGTTTGGAACCAGTAAGCTGTATTTATTTTTAGCTTTTAAAACAGCCAAATAGTTTGCCCTCAATTTTCAGAGGAAAAAAAATCCCTCTGGGCTAAAGCCTTGTATACTGAGTATCTTTATGCTTGGCTATTCCCATCTAAACTCCAAATTGTGGAAAACAAAGGTTTCTAGTGATTCAGTCTTAATAACAGTTTGGCTAGTGTTGGTGCTTATTAAATACCAGTTTCTTAAATTATAACGAAAGAGGTAGTTATAGACTGAGGTAGGTTTAGTCAAGCCCATGGAACCGCAAGAGCTTACCATATGTGGGTACAGAGGGGCAGGATTCAGCAGCCCTGGTTAGAGCAGCGTGTGCAGCATTAGGCCTCAGGGTCCATGCTGGCTGGCCGCTTGCACGTTGATGTCAGGTGAGCGGACTTGAGCCGCGCACCCTGTCTGATTTTAGGTTGGGTGAGTAGACAGAAAGGAGCACATCTGTCCTGAGCGCTGCGGTCTAGACACACTCACTGTTCATCCCCTTTAGTCTCCCTTTCACGGACAGGCATTGTGTGTTTTCTCGTCGGAACAGGGGGCTGGCAGGCTGGGTGAGGTCAGTAACCTGGGCGTCCCAGGATGGGTGGGCAGCAGTTCTGGGACCCAAAGTATCTATCCAACAACAAAGGTCAGGCTCATTCAGTGCTTCTTGCTGTCTCTGAAGAGACAGTTTCACAAGTCTTATCATGTTTTGAATGTATTTGGATTTAATACTGGTTGACTAAAGAATGAGCAAACCGAGTGTATATTTTTAAGAAATGCAAAACTTTGGCTTTGTGCGGCTTCGAACTGTGGGTGAGAGTGCACTGCTCTAATCTCGGATTCCCATTAGATTAGCTCGTGGGTCACATCTGCCTGGTTCCATCCAGTGTAGGCTCTTGTTGCCCTCAGGCCTGCATTGTGCTTCTGGGACTCAGAACGCGACCCGCTGACGCTCAGGCAGATCACAAGGACAGGCTCCTCTCCCGCCTCTCCCTTCTCATTCCGCGGCATTTCTGTTACTCTGTACCAGGAAATCTCCAGTGCAGAATTGCGGTCAGCACCAAAGAGTAAGGAACCATATTTGGGTTTGGTTGGGTGATGGACGAGTCTGCATCCATGAATGGGCTGTGAGGAGGTTTGAGCGGACAGCCTAGATATGTCGTCTTCCTTCCTCCTGCTTCTCGGTGTAATTTTTCACTAGTGAAGTGTTTAGTCTTATTCACCTCCATGGGAATTCCAGGGAAGAGGCCATCATACCACATTCTGGCAGAGTAAAGTCATGGGCCCTGCTATTCCCTGTGCTTGGCTCTGAGTTTTAACTCCGTGTGGCTTCCTGCTGTGTGATCTTGGGCAAGTTACCCCATTCTCTCGGCCTTGGCTTCCTCAACTGTAAAGTAATAATAACACCTGCCTCGTGACTTCAATGTGCAAAATAAAATGTCTATGAGTCTCTCAGGATAATACCCAGCACATATAATTATATGCAATGATAAGCTATTTGCTATTTTTATTTTTGTTATATTTTACATCGTTTAGGTCCAGCTAGTATGTTTATTTCTTGAGGTCGTCATATACAGAGGACAAGGAATGTCATTCTTTTGAGTTTTAGTGCTACTGCTCTCTTCTTCCATGCCTTACAGAAACACTTTTTTAATATCCCTGGTTTAACTGCAGCACTTGCCACATGGATCTTGCTTGGAATTTGGGTATGTGAGAGCAAGTCAGTATCCTGAGAGCTGCCCTGCGAGGATGTTCCATCTCTTCTTAAATCCGGCACCAGGGTTTTGGTGGCACACACGTGACATGTCCTCAGAGACACCAGAAGGAGAAGTGGCTGAGAGGTTCTCATCAAATGCAGAAGAGCCAGGAACTCGGTAGAGCTATGCGGACTTCCGTGGTCATGTCCAGCTGTGACAAGAGACCTCAGAAACCCAGCAGCGCTCACGGAGAACGTCAGAGTACTCGCATGTCCTGCAGGAGATGCAGGGGCTGAGCAGGATGGGAGGGCGAGGCCAGGTGTGACTACAGAGGCTCTCCCCACGGGGCTTAGTAGTGAGGACTCAGTATTTGTACCTCGCCCACAGCTCTGGGCATATGCACGTCAGTGGCCTTTGATGCTGCTGACGTTGGGCTCCCCAGAGGGGCAGAAACCCAAAGGAAAGGCGATTTGGTTATTGAAGGACACCTATCTCTTCCTCACATGCAGAGCATTTCGGGGGATTATTATTAGTGTGCTGCTATCGCTGGCTAACTTTCTTTAGGTGCTGACAATGCTCCAGGCAGTGTGTTACCTGCCTGACACATACATAGACAGGGGGTGTGTGTTGCACAGCCAGTGGTTGAGGGAGCCATACCTCCACCTATGCCTTAGCCAAAGCGTGAGCTCTCAATCTGGTGCCAGATTGGCCAGATCTTTAGCAAAGGCATTGGGAAGAGATCAGAACAATGTGTCTGGTAGGAAGCACTGTCGCTTATTATTGGAGTTCTTGGTTTTAGAGCTTTCCAATCTTGGTGTTCTAAGAGGGTATCCGTGAAAAGGATTTCCCTCATATTTCTGCTGTATGGATAAGTACATTTATTAGTTACAAAACTCTGGCTTTTTTCCCATTTTCTTTTTTTTTACTTTTGAAAATAAGGGTAAAGAATGTCTAAAGACAAGGATTTCTTGCTGTCATTGTCCACTGGGATTACTTGAGATCTGTAATATAGGTGAGGAATTGAAGCTAGTTTTCAAAGTCAACAGAAATGTGTGTGTGTGTGTGTGTGTGTGTGCAAGTAATATAATACTTGAATTGTTGCCTTGTCCCTTTTATGAGTCATGTTTATTGAGGTTGTTAAAAACGTGTAAATATTTGTCATGTAATAAAGCTGAACTCAAATGCGTGAAACAAAAGTGTTGTAATAGAGTGAAGTCCAGGACAGATAAACAGTCAATAAGAAAGAAAATAGCTAGATTTCAGCATTATAAACAGATACACAATAGAAGAATAACTTTTAAAGCAGTGTCGGAGAGGCCATTTTGAAAAACCCTGTGGTACTCCGGGATCCCATCCCAAAACTTTCTGTCTCCTTGCACAATTTCTATTCAGCACAGGTATATCTCTGTGCATAAAACTATATGTGCGTAATGTTCTCCAACATTTTTTGTCGTAAACTGTATTAAATCTTATCATATTTTAGATATTTCACAGGCATACCTACATCTTTGTCTTCAAATTCTTGAAAACTTATAGTGTATGTTCAAGGACATCTTTGATGAGGCTGTGAATCTGTTAGGATCTCTCAAATGAAAGCAAAAAATTCATCTGAAGAAGGAAGATTCAGATAAAAGGTGAGGTGGGGTCCATTTCCACCTTACCACGCATGTTTCATGGTCTTATTTTGCAAATGCAAAATTTGTGTTGTCTCAGAAGCCTCAAGGAAGGGGATATAATTAGGTTTCAACCTCTGGTTAGGACCCTCCAAAGCCTGAAAGCCAAGACAAATTCCTGAGAACTCGACAGAAAAATGTGCTCTTCTCTCAGAAATGCTCCCCTCTCTTGGCCTGCATTTTGCTTTTCCCTCTCTGGACTTCTTCCTGCCTTCACTCCTCTGACTGCTTTACTGTAGGGTTGGTTTATGTCGCCAGCCAGGGAGCTTTGTCACCTCCTGCCCACTCCATGTCCTGTCTCTGAAGGGCTGTCTTATTATGGCTTTAATGATCACTTACAAGATTCCCATGTTGATATCACAAATCGTTAGAAACGCTCGTTCTCTTTCATAAATGCAGGTTGAACATTTCTGTTCCAATTCTTTTTTCTTTTACACTTATTTTCTTGAGAGTTATAGTAATACAGAGCATGAGATGGGGAGGGTCAGAGAGAGAGGGAGACACAGAATCTGAAGCAGGCTCCAGGCTCTGAGCAAGCATTCAGCACAGAGTCCGACACGGGGCTCGAACCCACCAAACCTGAGATGACCTGAGCCAAGGATGGATGCTTAACTGACTGAGCCACGCAGGCGCCCCTCCAATTCTTTCCTGTGCTTCAAATTGAACACTTTTAAATTCTAGCATCATTGTTCCTGCCAAGAGTTTTAGGCTCGAGGGTTTGTCCGAAAGTGTCAAGCTCCCTGTTCCTCACCAATGCCCCCCTGTCGCTCCGTTCCCTGGGCTGCCTCCTGCCCTCCCAGCCTGCCCTCACTGCCTGTGGTCTCTCGCTCAGGCCTGCTGTTGGCTCCTCCCTCAGTAAATGCTCCTACTCACCTGCACACCAGCCCTAAGGAGGCCAGGGACAGAGTAGTGGGTTGTCCCTGCCCAGTCACGGAACTTGCTCCCGAAGGACCATTCATCTGTAGTCTTCTTCCTGGCTGACGTTCCCCAGTGACACTGCGGTACCAACCAAGATGTCACATCCCACTCTGTCGTGGACCCTGCAGTGAGATGTCACATCCCACACCATGGTGGAGCCTGCAGTGAGAGATGACATGTCCCACACCGTGGTGGAACCCACAGTGAGAGATGACACATGACACACCATGGTGGAACCTGTGGTGTGTGAGATGACATGTCCCACACCATCGTGGAACCCGCAGTGAGAGATGACACATGACACACCATGGTGGAACCTGTGGTGTGTGAGATGACAAAGTATCTGTTGTTTTTTTCTTGGTCATGGAAAAATAATTTTGTTTTTTGAGGAAGGCCTTGACATTTTTTTTTTGACTCAATGAGCAAATCAATTTTTTTTCATGCCCTGGACTATATTTTTGTTTTAAGTAAAAGCTTGAACCACAGTTGAAAGTTTGGCTTTTTGTTCTGGCCTTTGAGACTTGAGAAGTATATGCACATTTTTCAAAGATAGCACCAGGATTAGAAGACTTAACTAAATGCACAATTAAATTCTGGAAAGAAGGAATATAAAGACAAAAACATTTTATACATTTGCTAATTGTTTTAGTGACATGTGTCTAATGAGCTCTTTATTTAGTCTTAACTTACTTTATTACATTTGACTTGCTTAATGTTGAGTTCTAGCCTAACCAAAACTAAAAAACAATGACAATATGAAAACCCCAAAGATCTCACTGCAAATCACAGGATAAAGAAAATTACTTTTTAAAAAATGGGCTTGAAAGACTTTTTCATTGAAAGAAGTTTTAATGCATAAAAATGTGTTTTGTTTTGATCCAAAATTATTAACTTTTTTTAAAAAAAGAAAGTGGTTATTATGTTATATGTTCATAATAAACAATTCAGAAGCTACCAATGAGTAGAGAATTAACTAGGTCAAACCAAAAAAGCAGTCACTTGATTCTGCTTCCCAAGGTCCAGGAAATTTGAGAGAACCACTTATGACAGCTTTCCATTTTGTGGTCTTCCAACTTAACCTTAAATTATAACTCACAATAAGATGGAAACTAAAGCAGGAGAGGGCTAGGAGAGGGGTATGGGGAAACAACAACAACAACAACTATGTTCTACTGAAAATGCTTTCATTAATAATCTGGAAAACCAAGAGAAAATTTGAAAAATTATTATTTTTTACTATTTCTGAAAATAAGTTTTACTTTATAGACTTATTTATCATGATATATAAGTTTCCTCTTGCTTCTGTGACAAATTGTCACAAACTTTGTGGTCTAAAACAACACAAATTTATGTTGCATTTCCGTAATCAGAAGTCAAGCAGTGGTCTGTCTTACTAGGCTAAAATCAAGATGTCAGCAGCACTGTGCTCCTTTCTGAAGGTTCCAGGGGAGAGCCCTGTATTCTTCAGCCCTGAAAGGGTGTCTACACTCCTTGGTTCATGGACCCCCTTACCCCCACACCTTAGAGAAACACTGAAAAATATATACCTGGGACTCTGGAAGAGGCTAGCAGAATGTGCATTGCTGCATTAGACTTGTTTTCTCTCCTGAATTCATCTTGGATTGAATATCTAATAGTAAAACTATAGGAGAAATGTCATTATATTAAAATCATGGGAAGATGTTTGTGTTTGTTGAAGAAAAGAGAACTTCATATTCAAATTCTACCTGAGTAGCCTCCATTCATCAGTAAGGCGATTAAGTTCCCAGAAGAAAGTCTGAAGTTCTGCTATGAAATCTATTCGAGGTGAGATGGGGTTAGCGATTCATTTTTACCCTGTTATCACTTAAATTTTGCTTATCTTTATAATTAAAGTTTTACTTTTTTTGGAACATAGTTCAAGATGTAGAAGTTACGAAAGGCGTAGAGTGAAAATACTCCCTCCTGTCTATCAAGCACTAGTTTCCCTTTCTACATGTGGTCTGTTCCTTGTATAACTTTCCAGAAGTATTCTATGCATTTCTATGCACATATGTATAAATAATTCCAAACCCTACCACTTTATTTTTACATGGTAGCATATTTTATATACTGTTCTGCATCTTTCTCCTCCCACTTAAGAATATATTTTTGAGATGGTTACATATCAGTAAAATGCTTCCTCATTCTTGTACTCTAAAGAAATTTGAGATAGATTTAGATTGCATAAGGGTTGAGAAAAAAATAAAAAAGTTTCATGCACCTCCACAAATCTCTTAAATGTCTTAAATTTTTTTGGTTTATCTATTTTTGAGAGAGAGAGAGAGGGAGAGAGAGAGAGAGAGGATCTGAAGCAGGCTCTGTGCTGGGAGCAGAGAGCCTGACGCGGGGCTCTAACTCACAAACCCTGAAATCATGATCTGAGCCACAGTTCCTCTCATATGTCTTTTATATTTGATTTCACAAAATTTTCTACTAATGACCTTTTCTTCCCCAGAATTCAGTCCGAAATCCCACATTGTGTTCACCTTCGTGTCTCATTTTTTCTTCCTTTCTATCATAGTTTCCTAGTCTTTCTTTGGTTTTCATGATCTTGAGGAAGGCTGGTTAGTTATTTTGAAGAATATTTCTCAATCTTGTTTTCTTTGGATTAGTTTAAAGTTATGCATTATCTCTTCCCCTGTTAGACCTATGAGTGAAAACCTACGGTATCTGTCCTTCTCTGCCTGACTTACTTCGCTTAGCATGACACTCTCGAGGTCCATCCACTTTGCTACAAATGGCCAGATTTCATTCTTTCTCATTGTCATGTAGTACTCCATTGTGTATATATACCACACCTTCTTGATCCACTCATCAGGTGATGGACATTTAGGCTCTTTCCATGATTTGGCTATTGTTGACAGTGCCTCTAGGAACATTGGGGTACATGTGCTCCTATGCATCAGCACTTCTGTATCTCTTGGGTAAATCCCTAGCAGGGCTATTGCTGGGTCATAGGGGAGTTCTATGGATAGTTTTTTGAGGAACTTCCACACTGTTTTCCAGGGCGGCTGCACCAGTTTACATTCCCACCAACAGTGTAGGAGGGTACCCGTTTCTCCACATCCTCACCAGCATCTATAGTCTCTGGACCAAGAGGGAGTCATGCTTGTTGGGGGCCGCCGAGTTTTGGCTGCCTCAGGCAAGGAGATATTGCTCTCCAGGGAGCAACCAAAAAACAAGATTTACATCTGGAGGCTAGGAGAGTGCATTTCCTGGTCCAGGATTCAGAGACAGTCCTACTGAGCCAGACGAAAAAAGCCAAAATGAACAAAAGATCAAACCACATTTTGGATTATGCAGCGCTAAGCTTCCCCTCCCCAGCATTGCAGAGGCAAGTCTGGGCGCTTCTTTTTGATGCTGTGTCCGGAGTTTCAGTTTCGGTTTCTCCTTTCTCTAATATTCATTTGACTCTGTTACCTGGCAACCGACCTGGGTCAGTTCCCCGCCCCAGACCCTATATAAGAGTGAATTATTTTCTTAATAAAGAGGGCTTGATCAGGAATCGCTTGTCTTGCCTCAGTCTCTGTGTGTCCCCTTCCTGCCCTATTTCTCTCTCCCTCCTTCAGGAACGAACCTGCAAGGATTTACCGCCCTGCTGACTGGGGCGGGACCCGACACACGCTAAGCGAAATAAGTCAGGCAGAGAAGGACAGATACTATATGTTGTCACTCATAGGTCTAACAGGAAAAACCTAACAGGGGACCATGGGAATGGGAAAGGGAGGAGGAAAGAGTTGGGGAGAAGGAGTGAGGCAAATCATAAGAGACTTTTGAATCCTGAGGACAAACTGAGGGCGGGGGAAGGGGGAGACGGGTGATGGTCATGGAGAGGGGCACTTGTGGGGAAGAGCACTGGGTGTAATATGGAAACCAACTTGGTAATAAACTATTTAAAATAATAAAAAATAAATAAACACTAAAAAATAAAGTTATGCATTATCAAAAAGCCTACAGCAGAGGTGATGTGACCTTTCCAGAGCATCAGGCTGGGGAACTTGATGCTGATTTGTACTACTGACAATGATCGTTTTGATTACCTGGCTAAGGTATCTACTGGAAATCTCCATTGTACAGTCATTATTTTCCACCTTCTAACTACTAAATATTTGGATATAAATAGTTTGAGATTATACAAGTATCTGTTTTTTATACATTTTATCACTCATAGATGTATCTTGCCTGTGTAATCATTATTGTGATGTTCTGGTAGTGATCTTTTATTTTTCTCACTCTGTGTTTATTCACTGAAATTACTTTTGCAAAGAAGAGTTTTCCCTCTTCCTCCTTTTATGTATTTAGTTATTTTTTAATATATGTGTCAGTTTATGGAATTTATGGATACTTATTTAATTCTTTGGATTATAATCCAATAGTATTGTTTATTTTGTTGCTTCAGATTCTGACTTTTGTCTTTCGAATCCCTTTAAGGTTTTTTGAGAGAGAAGGTGAAAGTGAGGAGCAGAGACTGAAGAGAATCCCATGAGGGGCAGAGAGGGGTGGGGGGAGGGAGGGAGACAGAGGGAGAGAGGTGGGGCTCACCTGAAGTGGGACTCAAACTCACCAACTGTGAGATCATGACCTGAGCTGAAGTCAGATGCTTAAGGACTGAGCCCCCCAGGCGCCAGACTCCTATGGCTTTCTTTTTTTCTTGTTCATTCTTCATGATTGTTCTTTCCTTATTCATTATTGTATCTTTGTTTGCACATCTTTACTTGTTTTCATCATGAGGCTCGCTCATCTTTTACTTTTCCTCTCCCAGCCCTAGAGTCAACCAGTTGTATCTGATTTCTTTATTGGAGAAAGTATTTTGAAACCAAGATGTGGGTGCTAGATGTGCTCATTGCTACTGAGGTGTTACTCTTCTAAGCCTTCTCAGTAATGGAGCTATAAATATATACTTATGCATACATATATTATATTTCTATTTTTATATATTAAAATACACACTTATTTTGATACTTCTAACTCCAATCCAATATGGCAATAGGGGTTATTCTAGTCTTTGTTCTTTCCTTATTTGTTCAAAAGAGCCTAATATGGGTCAGGCAGCCTTCTTCCCTCTGGCTCTGGTGGCGGCCAGGCTGCCATGGTTGGGAAAGAGGTGGAAAGGCATGCTGGTTCCTCCCTGCCTCGGCTTGGAGTTGACACATGTCACTTCTGGTTTCAGTAGTTTCACCAGAACTGGTCACATAGTCCCAACCAAACTTTGAGTGGATCATAGAAACGTAGTTAAGCTCTGGGAATAGTGAATGGGTACTAATTATTGTCTCTGCCTTTATCCTGTTTCCTGGACCATTCATCTGCACTCGTGCCCTGCTTTTCTTATGCTCTCTGCTTGCTCAATCATTTGAGATATCTTGTTGAAAGAAAATTCAAATTTAAATATAGTCAAACTTATTAACTTTGTCTTTAGGATTTCTGCTTATTTAAAAAATTTTTAAAAAAATGTTTATTGATTTGTGAGGGAGAGAGACAGAACATGAGTAAGGGAGGGGCAGAGAGAGAGAGGGAGACATAAAATCTGAAGTAGGCTCCAGGCTCTGAGTTGTTGGCACAGAGCCTGACGAGGGCCTCAAACCCGTGAGCCTTGAGATCATCACCTGAGTCAAAGTTGGATGCTTACTTGACGGAGCCACCCAGGTGCCCCTCTGCATACTTTTTTGACTTGAGAGACGCATATACCAAGGACCACAGTGTACTGGAAGCCGAAGTCTAGCAACAGAAGGTCCCCACTGGACCTGTGAGACTGATGAAGTGCTGGAGACTCCAGTACAGAGCAGCTTCAGAGTAAAAAAGTCTGGGGCCCTGTCATGGGAGAGCCCTACATGATTGTGAATTTTACCCCAGGAGCTCCACCAGGCGCTCAGGGTGAAGATTAGATAAAAATTCCTATGCTTCTGGCAGGGGAAAGGGAGAAGTAACCATTTTGAAATATACCCAAAGAATTTTCTTCTTAAAAAAGGTTTCCAGCAAGGGGAAATATTTTACACAGCCTAATGGATCTCAGAAAAGGAAAATGTTCAATCCTAGCCTCCTCTAGCCTTAATGTGGATGAGTGATGAACCTAACCACACCCCCCTCTAGCTTTCTTGTCTCCTATAAGAAGAAGAAAAAGTTGAGAAGCGTTTATGAATATTTTAGCCAACGGCAAAGGCACACTAAAATCTGAGTCTTAATTACAGGATCACAACATTATTATCCCATTCCCACAGGGGATTACAACTGATAAAAACAGTAAGACTCGGGCTGTACTTAAGAAGGAGAATCTAAGGAAACCTGAAGATAAGAAAGGAGACAAAAACAGGGGCACTAGAGGAAATTCATGCCTCTGACACAGCTACACCAAATGGTCAACACAGCCTAATTCCTAGCCAGACTTACATAAAATCTCACTGTAAAGGCCTATCTACCTCAGTTTATTTGATCTGAAACCTGCTCTTTGGCTTTCAATGAAAAATTACAAGGCTTGTTAGAACACAAAAAACAGTTCCAAGAGATAAGCTTCAGAACAAGATTCAGATATAGCAGAAAATTGAGAATTATCAGACCAGACTTAAAATAGCTATGATTGATATGCTAAGTGCTCACATGGAAAAAGTAGACAACATACAGGAACAGGTTGGTAATATAAGCACAGAGATGGAAACACTAAGAAAATAAAAAAGGAATACTAGAACTCAAAAACATCCTAACAAAAGTGACTCATCAGTAGACTGGACACAAAGAAAAAAATCATTGAACTTGATTATTTATCATTATTAACTTTTCAAACTGAAAAGCAAAGAGAAAGAAATGAATACAAAATAACGGAATATTCAAGAACTATAGGATAATTACAACAGTTGTAACTTATACATAATGGAGTACTTGTCTGAAAGACAGAAGAAAAGAGATAGAAAGAAATAGAAGAACTATTAAAGGAATAATGGCTGGGAATTTTCCAAACCATAAATTCAAGAAACTCAGAGAACACAAAAGATGATTAAAAAAAAAGATCTACCCTAGACTATCGTAGTCAAACTGCAGAAAATCAAAGACAAAGAGAAAGCCTTGAAAGAAGCTACAGAAAAAAAAGGTACCTCACCTATAATGAAACAAGCATAAGAATTACATTATGCTTTTCTCTAGAAACATGAAAGCAAGAGGGTAATGGAATATTTGAAATATTGGACGAGCAGCAAATTCCACCCCCTCCACCCCATTAACCTAGAATTGTGTATCCAGTAAATTATCCTTTAAAAGTGAGGAAAAATAAAGGCTTTCTTATACAAACAAAAATTGAGAAAACTCATTTATAATAGGCCTACTTTGTGAGGAATGTAAAATTCTTCTGAAAGAAGGAGAATGAATATAGGTCAGAAATTTAGAACTACATTAAGAATATTAGACAAGGAATAAGTGAAAATAAAATAAAATATTTTATTTATCTTATTCTTATTTGTTTTAATAGATAACATTTTGTATAAAATAGCAGTAAGAAAGTATTGGGTGATTATATATTAAGAGTACGTGAAATGAATGACAGCAATGTAATATGTAATGGGAGGGGAGAATTTGGAATAATTGTCATAAGGTACCTGAACTAACCGATGAAGTGATGGAATGTTATTTGATAGTGGACCTAGCTTAATTGTAAACGTATATTGTAAATTCTAAGCAACCACTATTTTTAAAAATATTCATTTTTGAGGGAAAGCGCCCGAGGGGGAAGAAGAGAGAGGGGGATCGAGGATCAGAAGCCAGCTGTGGGCTCACAGCAGCAAGCCCAATGCAGGGCTTGAAGCCACAAACTGAGCTCATGACCTGAACTAGAGTTGGTTGCTCAATCGACTGAGCCACCCAGGTGCACCAATTTTTTAGAAAGTGTACTTGATATGCTAAGGGAGTAGAGAAAATAGAATTATATAAAATACTGAATTAAGACGTGAGAGGCAGGAAATTGAATGAAAGGCAAAAAATCCAACAAGTACAAGTAGAAAAGAGTTAAAATATGGTAACTGTTAAACCAAATATATCAATAATCATTTTAAATGTGAGTGATCTAAATATGCCAATTAAAAACTGAAGACTATCTGAGTGGATAAAAACCAAGGCCCATGGAAGCCCACTTTGAATACAATGACACTAATAGATAAAAAGTAAGAGGATGAAGAAAGACATATTAACCCTAATGGAAAGAAAGCTGCACAATTATATTAATTTCAGGAAAGCAGTCTTCAGAGCAAGGAAGAAAAAGCAGGTAAAGAGGGCATTACATAATGATAAAAGGGTCAATTCTCCAAAAATTCACAACAAATCCCTAATATGTATGCATTTAACAACAGCACATCAAAATAAATGAGGCAGAAATTGGTGAAAATGCAAACTTTTCTCTCTGAAAAATGGACAGATCCACAGGCAGAACGCCAGTAAGTGCATAATTAAGCTGAACTGAACTATCAATCAACCGAGTCTGTTTGGCACCTCTAGTATACTTCACCTGACAGCAGGATACACATTCTTTTCAAGTTCACAGGGAACACGTACCAGTATAGGTCACATTCTGGGGCATATCACACACAAATCTGAAAGAAGAGAAATCATACAAAGTATATGATGACACCACTATGAAAATTATGTAGAAATCAGTAATGGAGAGAGACCTGGAAAGTGACAAATATTTGAAGATTAAACAACATACTTCTAAATAACACAAAGTCAAAGAGGAAATCTCAAAAGAAATGGAAAAATATTTTGAATTAAATTAAAATGAAAATACAACATAACAAAATTTGTGGGATGTAGCAAAATCAGAGGGAACTTTATAGAATTGAATGAATATACTATAAAAAAGAAATACCTAAAATTAATAATCTCATATTCCAGCTTAGAAAACTAGGAAAAGGGGAGAAAAAGTAATATTAAAGTAAGTGGAAGAAAAGAAACAAATAAAAATGAAAGAGAAATCAATGATATTGAAAATAAGAAATTAATAGGAAAAAACTCCCAAATCTGGTTCTTTGAAAAGATCAATACATTTGAAAACCTCCTAGTAGTCTAACCAAGAAAAAAGAGGATATAAATTACTATATCTGAGAAGTGAAAGAGGTTATCTCTGCTGATTCCATGGGCAGTAAAAGGATAATAAGGGAATATCATGAAGAACTCTAGACCCACACATTTTATAACCTAGATGAAATGAACTAATTCCTCGACATCCTCGAGTGAATAATGAATAATCATCAATATGGAAAACAGCAGGCTTACATGGTTTCACTAGTGATTTCTACCAAAAATGTAAGAAAGAAATTACATAAATTATCTACACTGTCTTCCAGAAAACAGAAACAGAGGGAATACTTTCTGACTCATTCTGTGAGGCCAAAATTACCCTAATTAAAACCAGATGAAGATATTACAAGAAAGAAAATCTACAGACCAATATCTCTCATGAACATAGATACAACATTTCTCAACAAAATATTAGCAAATTGAGACAAATAATACATTTTAAAAAGTTTTTATTTAAATTCCAGTTAGTTTAACATACAATGTGTAATATTAGTTTCAAGTGTACAATACAGTGGTTCAACATTTCCATACAATACCCAGTGGTCATCACAAGTGATCCTTAATTCCCATCACCTATTTAACCTATCCACCCATCCAACTATATAGTTAAGAGTCTGTGAAACAATGTATTAAAAAGAATTATACAGCACGACCATGTGGAATTTATTCCAGGTATGCAAAGATGGTTCAACTTTCAAAAATTACTGATGTAATCCATAACTTCAATAGACTAAAGAAGAAAAATCATACGATTATATTAATAGACGTAGAAAAAGTATTTGACAAAATCCAACACCAATTCATGATGAAAACTCTGAGCAAACTATGAATAGAGATGAACTTCTTCAACTTGATTAAAAAACACCTACAAAAATCCTTCAGGTATCATCTTGCTTGAAAGCTTTCCTTTTAAGTTCAGGCACAAGGCAAAGATGTACTCTGCCACATTCCTATTCAATACGGTATTAGAAGTCCTAGATAATGCAATGAGATAAGAAAAGGAAATAAAAGGAATATGGATTGAAAAGGAAGAAATAAATTGTTTTTGTTTGAGATAACATGATTGTCTTTGTAGAAAATTCCAAAGAATTGACCAAAGAATTCATGGAACTAATAAGTGGTTACACGTATTAGTTGACCAAAGAATTCCTGGAAGTAAGGTTATGAGATAAAATATTAACAAACAAAAGTCAATTGCTTTCCTATAGGAAAATTTGCCAGCAGTGAATAATTAAAATTTGAAACTTAAAACACAATTTTATTTACATTAGCACCAAGAAAAAAGTAATCTAACAAAATATGTACAAAGTCTATGTGAGGAAAACTATAAAACTCTGATGAAAGAAATTCAAATAGATCCAAATAAATGGAGAGATATTATTGCATGTTAATGGACAGGGAGACATTATTGTCAGGATGTCAGTGCTTCTCAACTGATCTGTAGATTCAACAAAATCCTAAACAAAACCTCAAAAATTTATTTTGTGCATATCGAGAAACTCATTCTAGTCTGTATGGAAGGGTAAAAGATCTAGAATAGTCAATACAATATTGAAGAAAAGGAAAAGATTGAAAATATTGGAGAAAAAGAACAGAACTGGAGGCCTGACACTTCACAATGTCAAGACATACTATAAAGATACAGAAATCAAGTCTGTGTGGTATGGCAAAAGAATTAGTAAATATATAAATGAAATAGGATAGAAAGCTTCATAGAAGACTCACACAAGTTTAATGAACTGATCTTTGACAAAGGAGCAAAAGCAATTCAATGGAGAAAGGATAGTATTTTTGAAAAATAGTGCTGGAATAACTGGACATCAATATGCAAGAAAACTCATCTAGACACCTTTTACCATTCACTTTACACCTCTACATAGCTTATACCTTTCATAAAAATTAACTCAAAATAATTGTAGACTTCAATCTAAGATACAAAACCTAAAACTTGTAGTAGAAAGCATAGGAGAAAACTTAGGTGACCTTGTGTTTGGCAATGATCTTTCAGATTCAACATCAAAAAGTACAATCTTTGAATTTCCTTGATAGTTACAACTATTCAGAATTCCTATTTTTCTCAAGTAAGTTTTAGTATCTGTCGTAGTTCCTGCATAAAAAATTACACCCCAATGATAATAGTCATTTAAAAAAATTTATTTATTTTGAGAGAGACACACACACGCTGGGGAGGGGAAGAGAGAGATGGAGAGAAAGAGAATCTCAACCAGGCTCTGCACTGCCAGTGTGGAGCCGACGCGGGGCTCAAACTCACAAACTGTGAGATCAAGATCTGAGCTGAAATCAAGTTGGTCTCTTAACCGACTGAGTCTTCCCCATTTTACAACAGTCATTTTAATCAAATTTATTGATTTCTGGCAGATTAGACTCTGGCAAGTCACAGTGAGAATGGCTTGTCTCTGTTTCCTGATGCATGAGGCTGTATCGGGGCAAATTCAGACTCAGTGGCTAGAGACTGAAGTCATCTACTGGTATCTTTACTCACTTATATAGTGATTGATGCTGGCTGTCAGGTGAGGTTTCCAGTCTAGGCTTCCACACAGTGTACTGACTACAGGGTGGTCAGATGTTTTAGAAGGTAGCTCAGGCTTCCAAATGCAAGGGTCCCAGTGAACAAAATGAAAGCTTCATTATATTTTATGAGATAGCTTTGTAAGTTGTACATCAATTTCCATGAATTAGATAATTACATACATCAATAAAATCAGCTGAGATTCATGGGGAGGGATCATGATCCTTACCTCCTAATGGGAAGAGGTTTAAGGCTTGTGGACGTGTTTTGAAACTGCTACAGCTGCTTATATTTTTACGCAAATTTGTCCATTTTGTCTACATATTCAATACATAAAGCTGTTGATAGAATATCTTTCTTGCTTTTTAAAGCTTTGCTTAAACTATATACAATTTGTCTGCATTTGTAATATGGCATATCTACGCCTTTCTCTTTTTTCCTAAAGTCAAGGATTTTTCTACTACACAGATTTATTTTTAAAAGAACTACCTTGTAGATTTGTTGATATCCATTATAACTTTGCTTTCTTATTTTGTTGCTCTCTGATACTTTCTTTTAATTCCCTTGGGTTCATTTTGGCTTCATTATGTTTTTCCTTTTTTTTTTTTTTGCAATATATATAATTCTGGGTTGACTAATTCTTCATCCTAACACTTTATAGTTATCATTCCACTTACCTGGTCTCCATTATGGTTGAAAAGTCTGCCTTTATATAACTATTCCTTTTAAGTGATATATTCCCTCTGTATACATTCATTATGTTCTTCTTGATTTTGGTGTTCTCTAGTTTGACTATGTGTTTTCTCTTTTTATTAATCTTTCTTAGGATGTATAGTGGTTCCTGAGTCTATGGATCCATGATTGACATAATTTCTGGAAAATCTGCAGCTATTATCTCTTTACCTTTCACCTCTTTAACATTCCATCGAAATCTCTTTTTGGGACTCCATTAGGTGGATATTAGATCCTCTCATTGCATCTTCTGTATTTCTTCAACTCTCTTTCATGCTTTTCATCTCCTTTTCTATTTCTGCTACGTTGTAAATTATCTAGATAACTTTCAGTTCACTGTCTTGCCAACTGTGTCTAATTTCTCTAATGTTTAATGCAGTCACTTGAGATTTCAATCCAACCATTACACATTTTATTCCTGGAGTTAATGTGTTGAAATTATATTTTTGTTATTAATATTTTTGTATACTCATCTTTTATTTCTTTGGACATTTTATATAAGTTTCTTTCATATGTTGTATCTCTCAGTGAGCGGCTAAACTTCTGGTGTGCATGGTAATCTTTGTGAGGCCATGCTTAAGTTGAGTCTATGAAAGACATGTAATTACAAACTGGGGAAGTGTTCTTCTAAAGAGGGTAAATAGAAACTTTCCACTTTTATCAATAGTTTGAACGCACCTTCATTCAAGGTTTACTCAGCTTTTCCTGAAGGTTTTGTCTTAGTGAGGGTATCTCAAACAAACTCAGCTTCCTTCTGAATGCCTGTTCTACCGTCAATATTCCTGCAACCATTTGGCCATATGATTCAGAACTCAGAAAGCCTGTCCCTCCTATTGGTCCACACTGCTTAGTTTCCACAATTCTCACACCTCTGAGTTTCTGTGGCTCTGCTAATGGTCCCTGGCGTTCTTGCCTTGACATTGCCCAATTACCAAATCCTTAACTCTTGCTTTCTCCAATCCTATCCTCTCTGCTCCTTTGTTCTCACAAACAAGCTCTGGCCTTTGTTCTCATTGGTTGTTTTTTTGTTTGGGGTTGTCCCTGGAGACCTCTCCTACCTTTTGTGAGGCCAAAAACTCTCAAAGAGTGTCATACAGGTCTCTGTGAGCCAATGGTGGACAGGGAGTTTCCTCAGTGTTTCTAGCTAACTCGTGAGACCAGAAATGGAAGCCTATTTTCATTATTAGGTTTCTGTTTTTCTGAACTAGAATTTCCAGTTACCAATAAATTTCAAAGCTACATAGTTAAACATGTTGTCTTTTCCAAAATAAAAAAAAAAAACAGTGATCCATTATGGAGCATAGATTTCCTCTTTTATGGGTACTTCAGTAGATTGGTCTTGGCCCCATGTAATGCTGGCTGAGAAAAATTCCAAGGCCACGTCCAAGCACAGTGGAAACTAAGACTGGTTGATCAGCAATGTCCTCTACAGGCAAAGAACAGTGGAAGGCAGCACATGAGTGTCCTCTTTTAGTATCACTTAGTCTGAGCTACGCCTTTCATAAGTGAGGGCAATGAAACCCAGTTCTGTTAACTGCCTTGCCCAAGCTATCATGAAATAATGGCCACTAAGCTGACTAAGATGGGGATTTTTAACTTCCTTGTCCTGGGCATGTTCTGCTATATTATACACACCACATAAAAGCTCTCTTTCCTGTTTTCCTATTTTTGTCAGTGATACTATTGATTACTCAGGAATCCCTGGTCAAATCCTGAAAATTGCCTTATTATTGTCTTCCATCATTCTGTAGATACAGCAGTCTTTTAAATAAATGGCAACTTCCCTTTTGTCTCCTATCTCTTTGCATCACTATAGTCCAGGACGTCATCAGCTGGTTACCTAAGTTTCTATAAATATCTCATTTTTGGTCTCACTGTCTCCAAGATTCTCTTTCTACCCCTCATGAAACATGCAGGTTTTTATGTTATTATTAAGTTTTTATTTTTAATAAAAATTTTTAATGTTTTTTAAAAATTTATTTTGAGAGACAGAGAGAGACAGCGCAAGCAGGGGAGGGGCAGAGAGAGAGGGAGACACAGAATCTGAAGCAGGCTCCAGGCTCTGAGCTGTCAGCACAGAGCCTGACGTGGGGCTCGAACCCACAAACTGCGAGATCATGACCTGAGCCAAAGTCGGACGCTTAAACGACTAAGCCAGTCAGGCGCCCCTAATAATAAGTTTTTAAAGCTGTGTTCCATGTTTTTTTGATATTGGGTGTGTTAGGTGAAACACACCTCAAGAGCAGCTCACTTAAGCTCTAAGTCCTGTCATTATTGGATTCTATCACCCAGAAACTTGGAACTTGCTCTTACTGGTTTTCTTTCCTTGCTCATAATCACTTCAATTTTTTTCTGCCAACAGGGCCAGGGTTAGAAGTTGGTCATGCCGGTGCTCTGGAAGCATAAGAAAGAAGGGCAGACTCTATGGAAAAGGGAGCAGGACAGCTTGTGGGTATCAGATTGATTGTAGGCTGAAGTAATATAATCTGCTACTTATTTGTAGAAAGGGGTTAGGGTCTGGAATTAAATTTTTTTTTTAATTTTTTATTTTTAATGTTAATTTATTTTTGTTATTTTTGTTTTTTTATAATAGTTTATTGTCAAATTAGTTTCCATATAACACCCAGCGCTTCTCCCCACAAGTGCTCCCCGCCATGACCATCCTTCCTCCCCCCTCTCCCTTCAGTCCATGGTTCGTCTCCAGTATTCAGTAGTCTCCATTGATCTGTGTCCCTCACTCTTTCCCGCTCTCTTTCCCCCTTCCTCTCTCCATGGTCCCTTGCCAGGTCTCTCCTGTTAGACCTATGAATGCAAACATATGGTATCTATCCTTCTTTGCCTGACTTATTTCGCTTAGCATGACACCCTCAAGGTCCATCCACTTTCCTACAAATGGCCATATTTCATTCTTTCTCATTGCCATATAGTACTCCATTGTGTATATATAGCACATCTTCTTGATCCATTCATCAGTTGATGGACAGACTCTTTCCATGATCTGGCTATTGTAGAAAGTGCTGCTATGAACATTGGGGTACATGTGCTCCTATGCATCAGCACTTCTTTATCCCTTGGGTAAATCCCTAGCAGTGCTATTGCTGGGTCATAGGGGAGTTCTATGGATAGTTTTTTGAGGAAC
>NC_043714.1:857632-938375 GCF_006229205.1 Suricata suricatta
AGTCCGATGCTTAACCTACTGAGCCACCCAGACACCCTGAGGGAGCATTCTTTTAACTGAAACTCAAGCGGATTTATGAATCCTATGTGAAACACTTGCTGGCTTGGAAGAATGATGGTTTTGGTTACAAGAAGTAAGACTGCTTTACTGGATGTCTCCTGTCATGTGTGATTTGAAACTACATTTCCAGTCTCAGTCTCTCATGACCAGGTCTATTCAGGTTTAAGATGTGGTGACATCCTTTCAGCTGCAGCTCAAGGGGTGTGTCACAGGGGCTTATTCCTTTTTCTGTCTTTTGGAGTCCCAGTGTCACTGCTTGGCCCAGAAAACCCCAGGACCACTCACCTACCTCCTGGCCATGCATCATTGTGTCCTCCGTCTCCCCCTCCATTTCCTCTGAAGCCACAAAGCTTGATATCGGCTTCCTATAGAAAAGTGTGGCTCAACTCTTTCACAAGGTATGAGCTATTCCTGATTTAATGGTAGGCTCATGGATCAGCTCAGTGTTGCTTTTTCAGTTATTGTCTTGCCTGAGATGGCTCTTAATGAAAAATGGGCTGGGTGGTGTGGTGCTGTGTGGTTCTAAACTATACTTTACACCTCTATTAACACCCACCTCCCCATGTGAAGTCAGTTAAAGTCTTCAGTTGCTAGGGAGTGCTTTTTAATGAGGGTAAAGAGTACTTGAACACATCTACAACTTGGCAGCCTGTCTGATGCTTAGAAGCTACTATACTCATGGCAGAAATAAGTCTTTCAAAGCATTATTTAAAGTAAATGGGACACATTTACTTAAGCACTAAGATGGTGTCAGTAGTCTTGTTTTGTTCCCAATCATTATTAACCGTGTCAAAGGTCTTATAAAGAATATTTCTGTATTACAAACCACATAAAGCTCTTTTGGGAGGCCAAGGATTGTAGCTCAAGTGTACAAAGGGATCATTATATGGGCATGTGTGTAAGTGTGTGTTTTTAAGCTTTAGAGGTAGCTCTATAAAAAGGCCATGCAATAATGATGAGGTTCTTGTTTTTTAAATTTTTTAAATTGTTGATGAAATTCATTAATTACCTTCTGGTGGAAGAGCAGACACTTTTGTGTTTGGATGTCTTGTGAAGTTTGTGTTAGAAGAATTGGACTCACATTACACTCAATACCATTTTAATTAATAGATGCCTGTTAGCCAAAATAGGTAATATAGATCTAAAGTGGTTTAAAAATTATTTTTCTCATGTTACATTTCAGAAGGGACTGTGCCTTTTAAATGAATGCCTGTTAACTGACCATCTCTGCCATGAATCTCTGAAGGTACTAGGAGGTTACATGCAGAGGCCTAACTTTTTGAGTACTCTTCATAAAATAAAGACCTCACAGGTTTGCTGCTCTCTTTTTGAGAACGGGTGTGGGTTGTGAGCATTAGTGACTATAAGGGTTGTACCCAGAGTGGGCCCTGAGACCACTGCCTCTCTCTAGTCTCTAAGTCCATGTTGGGATTCATGTTCACTATCTTTACATGGAGGTGTGTGTCCTATGATCCTTCCTCTTTCGTACAGCACAGCATGGACAGTCTTTCATGTCCTGGGCATTGCAGGCCTCTCAAGTCTTGGTGTGACAAATGGTTCCTGAAAAATCAGCATGGTGGGTGAGGAGGGAGCTGGTGTAGGACAACCAGGTAGAATTATGAGCACTTATAATACAGTTCACGCTTTAGGTGAAACAATTCTTCTCCAAGACTTTGAGTCTTAGTGAGTGTTCTCTAGCTGCATTTTACCATGCCACAAGGACCTCAAAAGTATGAGATGGCACTCTGACTATGCACCTTTATTAAAAAAATAATCTTTAAAAAAATAAAAGAAGAGAATCAACAAGTAATTAACAAATAATTTTACTCAAAAATTTTTCTTGAAATGTTTAGAATATCTCTTAAGATAGGAGATATTTCAAAAGGAAGAGTGGCCAAATCAGGACTGGAAATTACTCATTGCATCCTAAAATTGAGGGGTGAGAATTACTTACTTCTTAGAGATATCTGAAATCAAAAATGAATAGCAAATAGAAGGGCTGTGAACTGTGCAGAAGAAAGATACCAGGTAATCATCAGCATATCCAATGTTAATTGTCTGACCTCCTGCCTTCAGCCCTGGCCTCTTCAGAGCTCCATACGTATGCCACGCTCCTTGTTTTCCTCTCTTATTGCAGGCTCAGGAAGCATCTCAAGCTCAGCTTGGCCAAAACAGAACTCTTGATTTGTGCACCTACGTCTGAGTCTTTCTAGTATTACTCATCTCCATAAATGGTACCACAGTTCATCCAGATATATCTTTATTTTATGCCCTTTTCCTCACCCCTCCCCATCACCCAAACCACTGGTGAAGCTTGCTGACCTTTCCTTCAAAATGTATCTTTGATCTGTCCACTTGTGTCCGTCTTCACCACCGTCACACTGGCTAGCCTACTTTTATTCTTTAACCTCTCAACTTGTCTTCCAGCTTCACGTTTGCTCTGCCTTCATCCAGTTTTCACACAGAATCTGGAGAGACCTTGGGATGGAGATCAATTCATTTCACTCCAGGGTGGGAAACGTTTTTGGTTTTCTATCATGGTCAGGATTTGTGAATTATAAGCTCTTTGTGGTCAGTGATTGTCTATTTGTTTGATCTTATTTTTTTACTCTTATTACTTACTTTTCTGCTCCTTCAACTTGTCAGGATGTTTCCAGTTATGGAAGCTTTGTGTTAGTTGTTCTTTCTGCTGAGAATACTTGTCTCCCTTCTTCACCTGGCAGACTTCTTGTTACTCAGAGCTCAGCTTGAACGCCACCCAGATGCAGAGGCTTCCCTGACCATATAGCCACTTGGCTAACGCCCGACTTCGATGCTTCATATGGTATTTACCATTATCTCATATTTATCTGTTTTTCTCTATTATTTATCAGTCTATCACATTGAACCTATGAAAGCAGGTATTTTTTCCATGTTTTCTTTACTGCTTAGAACATATGGTAGCATTTGATGTTTTTCAGATATATGAATTTGTTGAATAAAAAATACTTTTAGGTAGAGTGGTCATAAATCTAACTGGGTGTTTTGTTATTTCAGTATTTATAATTCAAGATTGGCTTTATATGCATAAACTCCAAAGTTCTTTTAATTGAAGTTTAAATAATAATTATGATAGTGATACTAATTTTACTTATGACAGCAACGTAAAAAATAAAAGAAGTAATTTCTTATTAATATTCAGGGACTGGCTGGGTAACTTGCAATGTCTTAAAACAGGTGAATAACATTAGTGGAAATGGAGACAGTTGATAACATTAATTTTCTCCCCCTGAATCTCTCAAATCACTTTTTATATATTGTTAAACACGATTGATTTACATAATCAAGGACTTTTAGAAATATTGAACAAACTGGTTTCTCACATGAAGCAAACATGGTATTTTTACATGAAAATTACTGAGAGGAACTTGATTAGATATCACGATTAGACGGATTTTTGCTAAATTGTATCCTTATTAAGATAGGAAAATGTGATCAGATATCAAGGGTGTGTGTGTAGTTTCTTAATAAACTGGCTCAGCAGGATTCTTTCCTAAGAGTGTGCTCAGCGGGAAGTGGGCCCAGAGGAAGCTGACTAACGCTTGAACAAGGAGGGAGTCTCTGCACATTTAGAGTGAGTTAAAATCCTTAGGTCGCCCCCAATTTTTTACTAAAATAATTCTGACTTACTTTCCTGTCTCATTTTATCTGTCTTGGGTTTTTGTCTTGCTGAAAATGGTTCCGTGACTCCCTGTGCCTGAAAACAAAACATCCCTTTATCTGACACCCCCCATCTTTATTGAGGTAGAATTGACAAACTGTGAGGTATTTAAAGTGTAGAACATGATGACGTCTACACATATATATTGTGAAAGGATCCTCCCCCATCAGGTTGATTAACATGTCATCTCCTTACATATTCACATATCTAACTTCTTGTGTGAGAACATGTAAGTTCTAATTTCTTAGCAAATTTCAGTTATACAATACGGTGTTACCCACAGCAGCCACCCTGTTGTACATTAGATCCTCAGAACTTTGTCATATTCCTGAGAGTTTGTACTTTTTAAGCAACCTATCTCTTCCCCCCTCCCTTCCCTGGCAATCACCAATCTACTCTGTTTCTATGAATTTAACTTTTCAAAAATTATTATTAATTTTTATATTCCATATATAAGTAGTATCCTGCAGTATTTGTCTTTCTATATCTTGCATATGTCATTTACCATAAGGTCCTTCTTGATGTCTCAAAGATCAGGATCTCTTTCTCTTACATAAATTTTATATGTAAGTAATATATGTATATACACACACATATACCACATTGTCTTTTTTCCTGCATCTGTTGGTGGACATTTACGTTGTCTCCATCCCTTGGGTATTGTGAGAGTGCTGCAGTGAACATGGGTGTGCGGATCTCTCTTCAATATGATGGTGTCATTTCCTCTGGATATACACCTGGAAGTGGTGCAGCTGGATCATATAGTTCTATTTTTAATTTCTTGAGGGAAATCCACACCGTTTTCCATACTGGCTGTACAAATTCACACGTACAATTTCACATTTCCATTAACAATGGACAGATCCCTTCTCTTTATCTCCACATTTGCATTTGTTATTTTGAATCTTTTTGATAATAGACATTCTAACAGGTGATGTCTCACTTTACTTTTCATTTGTATTTCCCTGATTATTAGTGTTTTTTGCGCACTTTTTCATATATCTGTTGGCCATTTGTATGTCTTCTTTGGAAAAATGTCTATTCAAGCCCT
The DNA here is from genome assembly GCF_006229205.1 of Suricata suricatta. Taxonomy (NCBI): domain Eukaryota; kingdom Metazoa; phylum Chordata; class Mammalia; order Carnivora; family Herpestidae; genus Suricata; species Suricata suricatta. The sequence goes on from NC_043714.1 coordinate 862,444, forward strand.
TTGTGCGTTTGTAATCAGGTTGTTTTTGCTATTGAGTGGTAAGCATTTCTTATATATTTTGAGTATTTGTTCTTATAAAATATGTGGTTTGCACATATTTTGCCTTACTCCATGTGCTGCCCTTTGATATTGTTGATGGTTTCCTTTGCTATGTAGATGCTTTTCATTTTTTAAAAACTTTTTAAAAATGCAGATGCTTTTTAGTTTGATGTGGTCCCACTCATTCATTTTTGCTTTTGTTGCCTTCATTTTTGGTGTCAAATCCAAGAAATCATTACAAATACTGATGTCGTGGAACTTATCCACTATGTTTTCTTTTAGAAGTTTTAAAATTTTAGGTCTTACGTTCAAGTCTTTAATCTACTTTGAATTGATTTTTGTGTATAGCGCAAGACAGGGGTCAAGTCTCATTCATTTCCATGTGGCTATCCAGTTTTCCTGGCACTCTTTGTTTATTTATTTATGATTTTTTTAAATTTAAATTTTAGTTAACATAAGATGCAGTATTGGTTTCAGGACTAGAATACACTGATTCATCACTTGCCCACAACACTCAGTGCTCATCACAAGTGCCCTCTTTAGTACCCATCACCCATCTAGCTCATCTCCCACCACCTCACTCCAACAATCCTGTTTGTTCCCTATCATTAAGAGTTCTTGTGATTTGTTTCCCTCTTTTCTTTTTTCCTTCCTTTCCATTTGTTCATCTGTTTTGTTTCTTAAATTCCATATATGAATGAACTCAAGGTATTTGTCTTTCTATGATTGACTTATTTTGCTTAGCATATACATTCTAGCTCCATCCATGTCATTGCAAATCACAAGATTTTATTCTTTTTGATGACTGAGTAACATTATATATATGTATATATATACACACACACACACACACACATACACCACATCTTCTTTATCCATTCATCTGTGATGTATAAATATGTGTGTGTGTGTGTGTGTGTATGTGTATGTGTATGTGTGTGTGTGTGTGTGTGTGTGTGTGTGTGTGTGTGTGTGTGTGTATACACATCTTCTCTATCCATGTCAGTGGACATTTGGGCTCTTTCCATAGTTTGGCTATTGTTGCTAATGCCACTCTAAACATTGGGGTGCATTTACCCCTTTGAGTCTGTATTTTTGTATCTTTTGGGTAAATACCTAATAGTGCAATTGCTGTATTGTAGGCTATTTTTAGTTTCTTGAGGAACTTCCATACTGTTCTTCAGAGCGGCTGCACCAGCTTCCATTCCCACAAACAGTGCAAGAAGGTTCCCCTCTCTCCACATCCTCACCAACACCTGCTGTTTCTTTTGACAGGTGTGAGGCGGCCTCTCATTGTGATTGTGATTTGTATTTCCCAGATGACAAGTGACGTTAAGCGTGTTTTCATGTGTCTGTTAACCATCTAGATGTCTTCTTTGGAAAAGTGTCTATTCATATCTTCTGCCCATTTCTTAACTGGGTTATTTGAATTTTGGATGTTGAATTTGATAAGTTCTTTATAGATTTATTCTTTCCTAGATATGTCATTTGCAAATATCTTCTCCTATCCTTTAGGCTGCCTTTTAGATTTGTTGATTGTTTCCTTCACTGTGCAGAAGCTTTTTATCTTGTATCCAAATAGTTCGTGTTTGCTTTTGTTTCCCTTGCCTTCAGTGACGTGTCTGGTAAGAAGTTGCTCCAGCACAGGACAAAGAGACTTCTGCCTGTGTTCTTTTCTAGGATTTTGATGGTTTCTGGTCTCAGTGTAGGTCTTTCATCCATTTTAAACTTATTGTTGTGTACGGTGTAAGGAAGTGGTCTAGTATCATTCTTCTGCATGTTGTCCAGTTTTCCCAACATCATTTCTTGAAGACATGGTCTTTTTTCCCCATTGGTTATCCTTTCCTGATTTGTTGAAGAGGAGTTGACCATATAGTTGTGGGTTCATTTCTGGGTTTTCTATTCTGTTCCATTGGTCTGTATCTGCTTTTGTGCCAATACTTTACTGTCTTGATGACTACAGCTTTGATGACTATAGCTTGAAATCTATAATTTCAGTTTCAATGCCTCCAGTTTGGTTCTTTTTTTTTAGGATTTCTTTGGCTATTTGGCATCTTTTGTGGTTACAAACAAATTTTAGGATTGCTTTTTATAGCTCTCTGAAGAATGTTGGTGTTATTTTGATAGGGACTGTATTAAATATGTGGTTGCTTTGGGTAGTATAGATATTTTACAAATGTTAGTTCTTCCAATTCATGGGCATGGAATGCTTTTCCATTTCTTTGTGCCTTCTTCAATTTCTTTCATAAGCGTTCTATAGTTTTCACAGTATAGATCTCTTCTCTCTTTTGTTATGTTTATTCCAACGTATCCTATTGGTTTTTTTTTTTTGCACATTTGCAAATGGGATCAATTTTTTGATTTCTTTTTCTACTGCTTTGTTATTGATATAAAGAAATGCAACAGATTTCTGCATGTTGATTTTATATTCTGTGACTTTGCTCAATTCATGTATTAGTTAATTAATTAATTAATGTAGCAATTTTTTGGGGGGTGGAGTCTTACAGGTTTTCTACATAGAGTGTCATGCCATCTGCAAACAGTGACAGTTTGATTTCTTCCTTGCTGACTTGGATGCCTTTTATTTCTTTTATTTGTCCTGATTGCTGAGGCTAAGACTTTCAGTACTATGTTAAATAGTTATGGTGAGAGTGGACATTCATGTCTTGTTCCTGACCACAGGGGAAAGGTTCTCAGTTTTATTCCACTGATGATCATGTTAGCTGTGGGTTTTCCATATATGGCCTTTATGATGTTGAGGTATGTTCCATCTATCCCTTTGTTGAGGGTTTTTATAAAGATAGGATGCTGTATTTTGTCAAATGCTTTTTCTGATTATATTGATAGGATATCATATGGTTCTTATCCTTTCTTTTATTAATGTTGTGTGGATATTGATTGATTTGTAAATATTGAACATGCCCTGCAGCCTAGGAATAAATCCCACTTGATCATGGTGAATATTTCTTTTAATGTACTATTGAATTTGATTTGCTATACCTTGTTGAGAATTTTTGCATCCATGTTTAGCAGGAATATTTGTCTGTAGTTCTACTCTTTTTATTGGGGTCTTTGTCTGGTGTTGGAATCAAGGTAATGCTGGTTTCATAGAATGAATTTGGAAGTTTTTCTTCTATTTCTATTTTTTTTGGAACAGTTTGAGAAGAATAGGTATTAACTCTTCTTTAAATATCTGGTAGAATTCCCCTGGCAAGCCATCTGGTCCAGGACTCTTGTTTGTTGGGAGATTTTTGATTACTGATTCAATTTCTTTGCTGGTTATGGGTCTGTTCCAATATTTTTTCCTTCCTTTTTCAGTTTTGGTAGTTTGTGAGTTTCTAGGAATTTTTCTTTTCTTCTAGATTGCCCAGTTTGTTGGCATATGGTTTTTTATAATATTCTCCTTCGATGGTTTGTATTTCTGTGGTGTTGATTGTGATCTCCCTTCTTTCATTTGTGATTTTTCAATTTGGGCCATTTCTCTTTTTGTTAAGTCTGGTATGAGGTTTATCAATTTTGTTAATTGTTTCAGAGTCAGCTCTTAATTTTATTTATCTATTCTACTGTTTGTTTGTTTGTTTCTTTTTGCTCTAATATTTTTTGTTTCCCCTCCTATGCTGCCTTTTTAGGCTTTATTTGCTCTCTCTTTTCTAGCTCCTTTAGGTGTAAGGTTGGGTGTGTGTTTGGGGCCTTTCTTGCTCCTTGAGATAGGCTTGAATTGCAATATACTTCCCTCTTCAGACTGCCTTTGCTGCATCCCAGAGGTTTTGGACTATCCTGTTTTCATTTTCATTACATGTATTTAAAATTTTTTCTTCTTTAAATTCCTGGTTATCTTATTCATTCTTTAGTAGATTTTTTTAAATTAAAAAATGTTTATTTCTTATTTTGGGAGACGGAGTGCAAACAGGGAAGGGGCAGAGAGAGGGAGACACAGAATCCAAAGAAGAGTCCAGGCTCTGAGCTGTCAGTACAGAGCCTGACATGGGGCTCAAACCCATGAACTGTGAGATCATGACCTGAGCCAAAGTCACTCAACTGACTGAGCTACCCAGGTGCCCTTTTAGTGGGATGTTCTTTAGCCTCAATATATTTTAGGGCTTCCAAAAATTTTCTTTGTGGTTGGCTTCAAGCTCATAGCATTATGATCTGAAGATATGCAAGATATGATCTCAATCTTTTTGTTCAGGCTGAGGGCTGATTTGTGTCCCAGTATGTGATATTTTCTGGAGAATGTCCATGTGCACTCGAAAGGAAAGTGTATTCTGCTACTTTAGGATGAAATGTTCTCAATATATCTGTTAAGTCCACCTAGTTAAGTGTCATTCAAAGCCATTGTTGTGTGTGTGTGTGTGTGTGTGTGTGTGTGTGTGTGTTGATTTTCTGTCCATTGCTGTGAGTTGTTAAAGTCTTGTATTCTTATTGTATTATTATCAATGAGTTTTTTTATGTTTGTTATTAATTTATTTATGTATTTGGGTGCTTTCACTTTGGAGCTATAAATATTTATGATTGTTAGATATTGATAGATAGGCCCCTTAATTATGGTATACTGCCTTTCTTCATCTCTAGTTACCACCTTAATTTTAAAATCTAGTTTGGAGGAGGTGGCAAGATGGTAGAGAAGTAGGGAACACTGGTACTTCCGCATGCTGCAATGATCAAACTGAGAAGAATTAAAAGCCACAATATTCTGACCACCAAGAACGGAGGTGCGTGCACGAACCCCTTATTGATAACAGCCTCATAGTTGCCTGAGTGAGTGCGAACTGGGACCGGAGACTTTGGGGGATGGACCGGTGGCTCAAAGCAGAGCTGGGAAAGAGAGTGCCCAGAAACCTGGGGCTGGGCTGCAGAGAGCTGTGTGTCCAGATGCGCACAGCACTGTGCAAGGCCACGCATGCGGGATGGCAGTGCAGGGTGGCACAGAACCGTGGAGAGCTGGGCGTGAACCGGCTGTGAAGGACGCTGCGTGGGACAGCCATGCAGGTGGTGCAGAGCCGAGGGGAAGAGAAGGCGGGGCTGAAACATCCATAGCATTGTAGGGATGGAGGTCTGATTCAGCCTTCCCCTGTACTTAAAGGCCAAGGTGCCGGCTTCTCTGTATCATTGACCAATGGAAGGGTGCACATTGCCCAGGGAAGGAGGGACAACTCTTGTGACACCCAATCAGGAGAGGCTGGCTAACACTTTGGCCTTTCTAGGGGCGGGCCTAAAGATGGAGGCTAGTCACGCCCCTCCCTACGTGAGGGTCTTAGTCACGTCCTACGTGAGGGTCCTGGGCCCACTCTGTGATTGGTTGATACTCTAAATGTTGTGATTGGCTCCCACTACTGCCAGTATTGATAGGGGGATAGGGAATGGATCGCTGTGCCTGTGTCGTCATTTCTTGTAACGCCCCCTTCCTAAAAAAGCCCCTACGCTGCCATGTTCAGGGCTCTCTCCATGTGGCCAGTGGGTTGGTGGAGCCTGTGAGCCCGAATTTAAGCCTGTAATAAAGTCCTTTGTTTTTGCATGCATGACTCAGTCTCCCTGGTAGTCTCTGGTTCCTTTTGGAGTGATATTGGAAACTTGGGCATAACAGCATGATCGCTGGAGAGGGGAGATACCAGTCTGTGGCAGAGAGACAGACCTTCATGTGTAGCCCCTAGGAGCGGGGAGAGAAATCCGTCCCCCTCAGTGAGCTTGTTCTCCCTTGGGCCCAGCAGCCCGCAGACCTCAGGTGGAGCCAAGGAAGGGTTGGCTCCCCAGTTCCCCTGCACGGTCCCGGCCAGAGAGCCGCCTGCCTGGCGGAGATCATTTTAATGGTGGTAGAAGCATTAAAGTGTGTGGACTAGGATTTAGAAACCTGGCGGAACTTAGAAAACCAAAACAATTTAACTCACCCATGGCACAGGTAGGGTAGACGCAAGAGATTGGCTGGCAATGCATGGTCTGAGGGGGGCTTGTGGCAGCGCCATTCTTCTGCCAAATCCACTAAGGCGGGGCCTCAGAGAGCAGCCCCTCAGACCCGATCTACCTACATCGGGCCACGCCCATCTGTGCTGGAGAACTGGATTCTTCTTTTCTTGCTATTTTATCTTTTTTCAATTTATTTCTTTTCTTATTGTTTTTACTTTTTACTTCTTATATGTTTTCCTTGTTTTCTCTTTTCTATTTTCCTATTTCCTCCTTTTCTCCCTTTCTTCCCTGGAGTCTGGGAAAGACCAATATTTATGCACTGCTGTGATTAGATCAACTATTACCATCCAGATATTTTCCCCCTAATCTCATTCTTATCTCTCCCCTCCGCAGATTTTATGCTCTTAGACTGTCCTTTATCATTGGCTATCTCTGTCCCTTGGCTTTTTCCCTTCCTTTCCTGTCATCTCTTTTGTTTTCTGCTCCTTTTTTTCCTTTCCCATTTGGTTTGCTTTTATACCGGATCTGTCAGTGCATTTGCGTGCTTGTGTTCCCTGTGTGTTTGTCTGTCTGTTTTCCTTTTTAGGACTACCACAAGAAACAAGCCAAAGCACACATAATGGAAAGTCCCAAATATCACTGAGTAAAGAAATATATTAATTACAAGAGAAACTGAGAGACACCATTAAAATAACATCTCCTGAAATGACAGGCCCTGGACAGTCAAAGAACCTCCTTTAATAGAGCAGTACTAACAGGTGCACAGTGCAGAAAGAGATTTTAAAACTGACAAGAGACAGAAAGCTAGCCAAAATGACAAAATGGAGGAACTCTCCTCTAAAGAAATTCCAGGAAGAAATCACAGTGACAGAACAGCTCAAAACAGACACAAGCAACATAACTGAACAAGAATTTAGAATGATTATCATAAAATTAATCGCTGGGCTTGAAAAAAGCATAGAAGCCATCAAAGAAGATATTGATACAAAGACTAGGAACCTTCAAAACAGCTCTGACGAGTTTAAAAAGGCTATGAATGAGGTGAATTATAAAATGGAGGCTGCCAATGCACGGATTGAAGAAGCAGAGAGGAGAACAGTTGATTTAGGAAAGACAGTTATAGCAAAAGAAGAAGCCGAGAAAAAGCGAGAGAAATTGATACAGGAGCACGAAAGGAGAATTTGAGACGTGAGTGATACAATCAAATGGAACAATATCCATATCATAGGAGTTCCTGGAGAGGAAGAAAGAGAAAAAGGTCCTGAAGGGGGGCTGGATCAAATTATAAATGAAAATTTCTCCAATCTGGGGAAAGAGAAAGACACTGAAATTCAAGAGACATATCAAACTCCCCTAAGATGTAACCTGAAACGACCTTCAGCATGCCATATAGTAAACTGGCAAAATATAAGGATAAAGAGAAAATTATGAAAGCAGCTAGGGATAAAAAGACCCTAACATACAAAGGGAATCCTATCAGAGTGGTCACACACCTATCTACTAAAACTTGGCAAGTCAGAAAGGAATGGTAGGAAATCTTCAATGTGACGAAGAGGAAAAATATGCAACCAAGAATCCTTTATTCAGCGAGCCTGTCATTCAAAATAGAGAGATAAAGGTGTTCCCAAATAAACAAAAATTAAGAGAATTCATCACAAGGGACCCTATGAGAGAACTGTAGCAAGGATTATAAGACAACAGAGACATCAATACAAACATGAACTCTACAAAGAACACAATGAATCAAAACCCATATTTTTCAATAATAACACCAAATGTAAATGGACTGAATGCCTCAATCAAATGACACAGAGTATGGATAAAAAACCAGAATGGATACAAAACCATAATCCATCTATTTGCTGTCTACAGGAGAATCACCTTAGACCTGAAGACACCTTCAGATTGAAAGTAAAGGGATGGAGAAATATCTACCATGCAACTGAATGACAAAAGAAAGCTGGAGTAGCCATACTTATGTCGGATAAACTGGACTTTAAAGTAAAGGACTTTTAACAAAAGACGAAAAAGGACATTATACAATAATTATAGGGTCTCTACATCAGGAAGAGCTAACAATTATAAACATCTATGTGCCGAATTCGGGACCACCCAAATACATAAAACAACTAATCACAAACAGAAGCAATCTTATCGATAAGAATGTGCTATTTGCAGGGGACTTTAATACTCCACTTACAACAATGGATAGGTCAGCCAGACAAAAAATCACTAAAGAAACAATGCACCTGAGTGGCACATTGGAACAGATGGAATTAATAGATATATTTAGAAGTCTGCATCCTGAAGCTAGGGAGTTCACTTTCTTCTCGAGTGCGCATCGCACATTCTGCAAGATTGATCACATACTGGGTCATCAAACAGCCCTCCTTAAATACAAAAGAATTGAGATCATATCATGCACACTTTCGGATCACAATGCTATGAAACTTGAAATCAACCACAGGAAGAAGTCTGGAAAACCTCCAAAAATGTAGAGGTTAAAAACCACCCTATTGAAGAATGATCAGGCAAATCAGGCAATTAGAGAGGAAATTAAAAAAATACATGGAAACAAATGAAAACGAAAATACAATAATCCAAACTCTCTGGGACGCAACAAAGGCAGTCCTAAGAGGAAAGTATCATGCAATCCAGGCCTATTTCAACAAACTAGAAAAAGTACAAACTCAAAGTCTAACAGAGCACCTAAGGAAACTACAAAGGGAGCAGCAAGAGCACCTCAAACCCAGCAGAAGAAGAGAAATAATAAAGATATGGGCAGAAATAAACAATATAGAATCCAAGGAAGCAGTTGAACAAATCAATGAAACCAAGAGTTGGTTTTTTAAAAAAATAAACAAAATTGATAAACCTCTAGCCATGCTTCTCAGAAAGAAAAGAGAGAACACCCAAATAGACAAAATCATGAATGAAAATGGATTTATTACAACCTATCCCTCAGAAATACAAGCAATCATTAGAGATTACTATGAAAAATTATATGCCAACAAACTGGAAAACCTAGAAGAAATAAAAAAAATTCCTAAACACACATGCACTATCAAAATTCAGACGGGAAGAGAGAAAATCTGAACAGACCCATGATCAGTGAAGAAATTGAATCAGTTTCCAAAAATCTGCCAACAAATAAAAGCCCAGGGCTGGATGGATTCCCAGGGGGAGTTCTCCCAGACATGTAAAGCAGAGTTAACACCCATCCTCCTCAAGTTATTCCAAACAATATAATTGGAAGGAAGACTTCTGGACTCATTCTATGAAGCAAATATCAGCTTGATTCCTAAACCAGACGAAGACCCAACAAAAAAAGAGAACTACAGACCAGTTTACTTAATGAATATGGATGCAAAAATACTCAACAAGATACTAGCAAATCCAATTCAGCAGCACATTTAAAACATTATCCATCATGATCCAGTGGGATTCATCCATGGGTTACAGGGCTGCTGTGTCCCCACTTTCTATACGTTCCTCGCCTTCTCCCTGTCTGCGACCAAACTGTCCCCCTGCCAGGGAGTGCCTCCCTCCAGAGTCTTATGTCAGGCATGGCTGTGTCTCAAAAGCCCACACTTTAGAGAGCTCCACAGTTTGGGCCCACGTGATCTTTCGGTGTGTGGGGGGAGGTGGTTCTCACTGAGGTGTGGCGATGGCTGGCTAGTCCCAAAAGATGGTAATGCTTCCGTGCAGGGACAGCAGCTGATTTTATGGTAAATCACATCACACAGCCAGTGCCAGGGTTTGCTGCCCTCAGCCAGCCGCTGTTTCTATATGGGTGAACATGGTGGCTGGATGGCACCCTCCATGCCTTTTGCCTATGAACAGGCTGTATCACCTCTACCAAATGCACTCTGTGAAGAGGACCTGCTTCTCCCCGTGCAACCCTAGGGATCCTCAGACCATGCTGTGCACTCTTGGGGCTCTGCTGTGCTTCCTTACTGGAGTACCACCAGGGGCTGATCACTGAAACTTGAGACTCTGTGCTCCACTGTTTATTAAAAAAACGGTGGTATTGAAGCCTTCTCCTTTTCCCCTCGTCACTTGTTTTGGGGACCTTTTTTTGTTCAGTTCCATGTGCGTGTTTTCACTCTTTGTCTCTAGCTGCTTTCAGGGGGAGTGCTTTCTTGTGCAAATTTTAGCCGTTGCTCTCTTTCCCTCTTCTCTCCATGAAAAGGGCTCCCTCCCGTCTGTGGCACCACAGCTCTTCTTTCCCCCAATTCTCCTCTCTGCACATGTACATGTCGCGTTCTCTCCCTCGAATTATGCAGATTGTTCTGTTAACCCTCCAGTCAATTTCCTAGGTGTTCAAAATGGTTGGATGTTAGTGTGGAGGTTCCTCAAAAAACTATCCATAGAACTCCCATATGACCCAGTAATAGCACTGCTGAGGATCTACCAAAGGGATACAGAAGTGCTGATTCATAGGGGCACATGTACCCCAATGTTCACAGCGGCACTGTCAACAATAGCCAAAACATGGAAAGAGCCTGTGTCCATCACCTGATGAGTGGATCAAAACGATGTGGTTTATCTATATAATGTAATACTACATGGTGATGAGAAAGAGTGAAACCTGGCCATTCGTAGCAACGTGGATGGACCTCGAGGATAGCATGCCAAGCGAAATAAGTCAGACAGAGAAGGACAGATACTATATGTTTGCACTCATAGGTCTGACAGGAGAAACCTAACAGAGGACCATGGGGAGGGAAAGTGGGGAAAAAGAGTTAGGGAGAGAGGGACACAAACCACGAGAGACTATTGAATACTGAAAATGAACCAAGGGCTGAAGGGGGAGGGGGAGGAGGGGAGGCGGGTGATGGTCATGGAGGGGGGCACTTGTGGGGAAGAGCACTGGGAGTTATATGGAAACCAACTTCACAATAAACTATACATTTAAGAAAAAACAAAAAACCCCCAAATGGTTTGATGTTTCTCTGGTTGTGTTTGAGGGACAAGACGAGCGGAGTGCCCCTTACTGCGCTGCCATCCTAACTTCCCCAGCACAATTTATAAAGAGACTGTTAACTCCCCATTGTATATTTTTGGCTCTTTTGTCATAAATTAATTGGTCATAAGCCTCTTTATTCTGTTCCATCGATCTATGTTTCTGTTTTTATACCAATACTATACTATTTAGATGCCTGTATCCTCGAAATACCAGAGAGCGTGATGTCTCTAGTTCTTCATTCGCAAAATTGTTTTGAGTATTTTGGGTCTTTTGTGGTTCCATATGAATTTTAGGATTTTTTTTATTTCTGTGAAAAATGTCATTGGAATTTTGCTCAGGATTGCACGGAATATGTAGATTGCTTTGAGTAGTATGGATATTTTAACATTGGTTTTGTATCCTGCAATCTTACTGAATTTGTTTATTTTGTAAGTTTTTATGGTGATATATTTAGAGTTTTCTATATATAATATCTCATCTGCAAACAGAGATAATTTTACTTAATTTTTAATCATTTGGATGTCTTTTATTTCTTTTTCTTGCCTCGTTGTTGTGGCTGGAACCCCCAGTAGTATGTCGAATAGCAGTGGCAAGAGTGTGCATCATTGTTTTCTTCCTGATCTTACAAGAAGAGCTTACAACTTTTCACAATTGAGTGTGGTGTTAGATGTGGCCTTATCATATAGGGCCTTTATTATGTTGAGGTACATTTCCTCTATACCCAATTTGTTGAGAATTTTTATAAAAGGATGCCAAATTTTGTTAAATGCTTTCAATGCATCTATTGGGATGATCATATGATTTTCATCTTTTAATTTGTAAATAAAGTATATTACATTTATTGATTTGAGGATGTTGAACCATTCTTACATCTCCGAAATAAATCCCTGTTGATCATGGCATATGATTCTCTTATATATATTTCAACAATATGAGCTGTTGAATTTGCTTTACTAAATTTTGTTGAGGATTTTTGCCTCTATGTTTATCAAAAATATTGGTCTTAAAATTTATTTCTTATATAAATCCTATATACATATAAATCCTATATATAAAATCAGTTTTAGTCTTCATATTTCCTTTATTTTACTTTTATTTATTAGTTCACCCAACATTTATTGGCCATGTACTGTGTGCCAGGCATTATATTATCATTGGAACTAGGAGCACGAAAATAAATGGAATAAGGCCTTTTCTTCACATGAGGAGCATTGCTTATTGATGGGGAAGGGGGCAGTAGGCATGTAAACACATTTATTCCTTCAGTCATGCAATAAATAGTTATTGAAACCTTTTATCTGCTAAGCACTTTTAGGTGTTTGGGATACAGCTGAGAACAAAACAGTTTTCACTTTTGCTTTCATAGAACTGACATCCTGGGCAGTGGTCGCAATATGACGCCACAAGACACCACTACATTTCCTGCTTCTGTCATGAAAGGTTTCACAGAAGAGGCGACATCTCAATTGCTTCTTAAATGACTAGGAGATCTACTCTGTTTCTCTATTTTTGGCCATGCTGGACATTTTATGTAAATAAAATTCTATCATACGTGGTGTTCTTTTTTCTTTTCTTTTATAGTTTACTGTCAAGTTGGTTTCCATGTAACACCCAGTGCTCATCACAGCAAGTGCCCTCCTCCACGCCCGTCACCCCTCTTCTCCTCTCCCCCTCCCCCATCAGCCCTCAGTTGGTTCTCAGGCTTCAAGAGTCTCTCATGGTTTGCCTCCCTCCTTCTCCCCAACTATTTTTTCCCTTTCCCCGCCCCCATGGTCCTTTGTTAAGTTTCTCCTGTTCCACGTATAAGTGCAAACATATGGTATCTGTCCTTCTCTGCCTGACTTATTTCACTTGGCATGACACCCTCGAGGTCCATCCACAATACATGGTGTTCTCTGACTGGCTTCTTACATGGAACACAGTGCTTTTGACGTTGTGGCGTGTATCGGTACTTCGTTCCTTTTTATGGCTGAATAATATTATAAAGATACACTATAATTTTGTTTTCTATTCATCAGTTAATGAGCATTATGATCACTGTTGCTATAAATATTCCTGTACAAATTTTTGTGTGTGTATATGTATTTTCAATTTTTACTGGTAAACACAAGGAGTGGAATTATTGGGTCATCTGGTAACTCGATCTTTAAAATTTTGAGGAATTGCTAGACGATTTTCTCACTTTACATTTCTACCAGCAACACATCCTTATCAACACTCGTTACTGATTATCTCTTTCATAGCCATCTTAGTGTGTGTGAGGTGAGGTCTCACTGTGGTTTTGTTTTGCAGTTTCCTACTGACATAGGATGTTGGACATCTTTTTGTGTGTTAATTGGCCATTTGCATAAATGCTTTATAGAATGCTTTATTTCCATCTTTTGCCATTTTTAAATTGTATTATCTATCATTTTTACACACACACACACACACACACACACACACACACACACACACCTCCCCCTACATACATACATATACACTTGCAGACAGAGAGACAGACACACACATACTGGATACATGTCCCTTATCATATGTGTTTTGCAAATATTTTATCTTTTCACTTTTTTATTTTTTCTTCTTCTTTCTAATGTTTACTTATTTTTGAGAGAGAGAAACAGAGCACACGTGGGGGAGGGGCAGAGAGAGAGGGAGACATGGAATCTGAAGCAGGCTCCAGGCTCTGAGCTGTCAACACAGAGCCCGACGTGAGGCTCGAACCTGCAGATTGTGAGATCATGACCTGGGCTGAAGTTGGATCCTTAACTGAATAAGTCACCCAGGCGCCCCTGTCTTTTCACTTTCTTGATGGTGTCTTTGAAACACAAATTTTTTTTTATTTTGATGAAGCCAAGCTTATCTGTTTTCTCTTTTATTGTTGTGCTTTTGATATTATACCTAAGAAATTACTGCCTGATCCAAGATAATGAAGATTTTCTCTTACAGTTTCTTTTAACATTTTTATGGTATAAGCTCTTATATTTAAGTCTATGGTTCACTTGAGTTAATCTTTGGCCTACAGTATGAGATATATCCTATTATTTTATACTTAGAACTTTTTCCACCTTGTAACATACTACATAATTTACTTGGCTGTCATTTTATTGTGTATTTACCTGTTTGAATATATATGCCTTATAAGAGTAACTGCTTTTTTACAGTTTCTTAATATTAAATGGCTAGAACAGTGCTTAAAGTGTGTACTCAATGAGAATATATTTAATGACTAGTGAGGAGCCTCCTGTAGTTTACAAAATGGTATTTTAGAAGAAGGGGTGGTAATTGTGGAATGGCCTGGCTGTAGTTAAACGTTCATATTAACACCATTTGCTGCACATTGAAAGGATTTATCTCATTCTAGAAATCATTATAGACAAAGCCCCAAATGGAAGCCCAGATTTCTGATGGGTAATATTGTTTGGGGCAAGGGTTTAGGTTTATGGATTCTTTGTACCATATTTTTTTGTTTAAATTTTTTTGTTACTTGCTTGAATTTTTATGGATTCATTGATAAATAAATATAGGTGGAAGGAGTCAGAATATATACATTAGAGTTTTCTGGAAATTCTAGTGATTGGCAACTATAATTGACAGCTCTAGAAGCTGGAAAAATGTAACGAGGTGCTTTCTAAAACACCTAGGGGATAATTTGCAAATTTTCGGTTGTCCAGAGATGAAGGGCAATTAACAATTAATAGTTAATCAATCAATGACACTTAATGATTGTTTCTTACGTATGAAATTGTTGAGGTAGAGGCTCCCTGGGGTTCCGAAGTGAGTGATCTAGGTTCTGAGCCCTCTAAGGGCTACAACCTCTGGAGACAAATATGTAACTACTGCAGCACGACGCAGAGTTTGGTCATGCCACGGAGGGGATATAAAGCCTTTGCGGGATTCATAAGAAAAAGAAATACAGCCTGGGAAGGGACCGGAGAAAGCCTTATGGGAAGTTTTTACTTGAGATGAACTTTGAAGAACGGGTAGAGTCGCCTGGCGGAGGAGATGAGAGAGGATATCTTGGGAGCAGAGCAGGAAAAGGACAAGGCCAGTGCCCCAGCTGGGAGCTGTGCTGAGGACAGCAGGAAAAGAGGTTACGGGGTGAATAAATGTGCCAGGTGAATAAATACTGAACCTCCGGCCCGGGTACAACGTCTAATGTCAGCAGCAACAGGTGGTTTCAACAGTGAGAAAAGCTGACAACAGAGATAATTAAGTCCGCGCTCATCTGTTGGATTGACTGGCCTGTTGGAATCTGCAGAGGGTCCCCTAGAGACTCTCGAATCAGCTGAGACACGGCTGTGGGCTGGAACTGCTACAGAGCAGCTGAAGCTGTAGCCAGAGAAGTCCAGTTGTGTAGCTTTAATCTGGGGTTCTCATACTGCACGGAATTGTTGAAGTAGTTGTGTATCTGTGTATGTCTGAGGTATGTGTGTGCAATTGCCAGATAGCTAGACACGGCAACCTGCTAGTGGAAACTTTAAATTCTTAGCCGAAGGCTAAGATGATCTAAGAAGTTGGCATTTCTTAGAGAAATGACTTTGGGTCTTTTTAGAGAACTTTTCAAAGGAATATTTTGTGAGGGACCTTCAAGATGTCTCTTGACAAGGAACCTCGGCCTGTCCTTTGGGAGGTAAAGACATCACATTTTGAGAGAGGAAGTCTGTGATCCCTGACCTTCCGGTCTACACGGCCTTTTGGATCCTCTAGACAGGACCTCATCGCCAGTGCGTGTTGTGGAGAAAGCGGTGACCCCTGGAGAATGTGCAGGGTGGGGGGCAATCCAGTTAAATCACTGTTTCAGGTCCATTTTAATTCCTGAAAATTCTCTCTCCTCCATCTCGGGGAGATTTCTCTTTCTGGTCATAAGAAACAGGACAAATCTAGGGGCAAAAGGAAAGGGAAGATTTCTGATAGTGATTGAGGTAGAAAGCCCAGCTCGGAGAGATGACTGGATGGAAAGGAGAGCCCGTGCAGGAGGGCAGGGGGCTCCCAGGGCCGGTGGGGCCTGGAACAAGACGGGCCTGTTACCCAGGGTCGGGCTGGGGGAGGCATCTAGGGAGACCCCGGGGAAACCACAGGACACCCATGAGAGGGCCCCTCCTGCAACCTCGCTGTCCCGTCTCCTTGCCTCCAAGATGAACGAGTTGGGTTGTGTCGTTTTTCACCCTAGAAAATAAGTCTAGAATTCTGTAATAACACCCTGTGTTGAGACTCAAGACAAGAAGACCACATCTCTGTCCTTGCCGTCAGGGCAGACACAGCACTCGCGCCCTAGGAATATGCACACAGCGGTCAGGCTGCGTTGCGGTGGCTTCCCCAACCCGGGACAGAGGGGGAGCCTTTCTCCGCGTCAGCGTGGCTCTTAGGTTAAAAAAGCCTTCCTGGACTCCCTAACTTCTTTCCCAAGGACTCCCTCTGTTTTCCAGTAACTTCATTTCTAAAGGACATATAAGGGGAAAGATTCTCTAGGCTAAATAATGTTTAATTGCTTTAAAAATACCTTGTGGATTGTGATTACCTCACAACTAGGTTAGTTTTCTTTTTTCTTTTATTTAAGGAGGGGATTGAGGAAGCACAAAAGTACAGAAAGCATCTGAAATTCTGATAGGCTGGAGGGCATATGGTAAATATTCAAAAGTTAGAATACTGGATAATCAAATGGCATATAAATATGTAATTAATAAGAGTTCAAACTGAAGACTGAAGGGACCAGGAAATTCCAGGTAAAGTAATAATTCCTTTTTGGTGGAATATCATATGAATTTCCATAGCCAGTTTCAAGAACTTATTTCAACTCTGCATTCTCCCTCCAAAGACAATAATTTACACTTAGCGGTGCAGTGATTAAAAATATATGGGACACCTGGGTGGCTTAGTCGGTTAAATGTCTCACCTCAGCTCAGGTCATGATCTCACCGTTAGTGGGTTCGAGCCCCTCATTGGGCTCTGTGCTGACAGCTCAGAGCCTGGAGCCTGTTTTAGATTCTGTGTCTCCCTCTCTCTCTCTGCCCCTCCTCTGCTCACACTGTCTCTCTCAAAAATAAATAAACACTAAAAAAATTAAAAATTTCATATATAAATGATTCACAAAAAGAGATCAAAGTACTGGCTAAAATGCATGTTTCTTTAAGAAAATGCACTAGAAAAATTTAAGAAAACATTTGACAATCTTTGTAATGTTGAAATTATTGGCTTGGTGCCAACTTCATTTTTACTAGACAAAACTTAGTGATTAAAAAATGGCACCAGGGTTCTACCGAATGCGGGCCAGGAAATGTTTACAGGGGCCCCGCGTGAAGGGGCAAAGCTTCAGTGTGGTTGCCATGATGTCCTTACTTCCGCGTTGTCTGCACTTTGAGGGGTGTTACAGGATTGTGTCTATTTCAGCTTTCCTTCTCACTCCCTCCCCCCCAACACCCTCCCTCCCTCCCATTTTCCCTCCGCTCCTCCCTTTCCATTCCCTCTCCATTTACTCGTTTCCTCTCTTCCTTCCTCTCTCTTTCACATGTTTATTGAGTACTTAATATGTCCCAGAGCAAGACAGCAAAGCCTCTGCCTCTTGGAGTTTATCTTCTAGCATGTGTGAGAGAAAATATGCCTGTAAAAAAATAAATCACGTGATTGTTGGGAGTGATTGGTGCTTGGATGAAAACGAGACGTAGAGGGAGGAGGGGGGTGTCCTTTAGGTCAGGTGGTTAGGGAGTGCGTTCTGGGGGGTGTCCTGGGAGCGTTCAAAGGTTATCCAGCCCCCCCCCCCTGCAATGGACGATGTGAGAAACTGGCCGCATGATCGCCATGAGGACACCCCAGCCCCCACCCGCCCAGGCTTCTCTGTCCTTCCTACCAGACCGCCTTACTGCGGCCTCAGGAAGTGTGATGTACACGCCTGCTTTCCCCTTCAATGGAGGCCTCTGTGGATTTCTCACTTTAAGCATTAACTGTGTATAGACACTTTGAATCCTCAGCACAACTTTGTGGGATGGGTACAGTCATTGTCGCCTTTATCTAGGAGGAAACTGAGGCACAGGAAGCCTGACCCAGCCCTAGGCAGCCTGGCCCTGAAGGCTCCCCCTCCGCCTCCTGCAGGGCCCACATCGCATCCACACCTGTGGTCTCCCCAGCCCTGGTCCCTTAACTCTAAGGGACAGTCACAACAACCTCTCTGGACTGCAAGATCTTCTCAACATCCATTGATGTGGCGCTACGATGGGTGTGACCGTACAGGATGGAGTGGGAATAATCAGTGAGTCCCCAAATAGAAAACCACGTCTAAGAGTCTACAGATGTTCTGATACCCATTACTCATCCCAGAAATGCATTTTGGTGCAGCTGGAACCTGCTGGGTCAGAGGGGGTGGGTGATGGAAAGCTTTCATTTCAAAGGGAGATGCAGAGGGGAATCATCTGGTGTCGTTTTCCAGTTTGGAAGTGTGGTCGGCTCTGAGCTGCAGCTGCGCAGCTCTGCTCCATGTGTGCGGAGTGGGTGCTGGTGGCTGGCGGTGCAGGGCCCCGCGGCGTGGCCGCGTCAGCCGCTGCGTGCTCTGGACATGGGGGGGCAGGGGCAGGGCGGAAGCAGTTCCGGGAGGTCCCAGCATCTCTGCTAGAGGTAGGTGGGGCCCCTCTTGCATCATGGAACCACGAGTTTAAGGAAAACGGTTTGGCGAATCAGGATAACTGAATTCTCTCCGGTCCAGTCTTTAACACACCACAGGGCCCCCAGTCTCTGCACCTGGAAGTCAGCCATCAAGATGTCATGGTTCATGTTGTCTCTGGACACGTGGAGCAGAGCTGCGCAGCTGCAGCTCAGAGCCGACCACACTTCCAAACTGGAAAACGACACCAGATGATTCCCCTCAGTGCCCACTGAGGGCTGGGCCACAAACTGGATAATAGTAAAAAAAATCCGGCATTTAGTGAGAACTTATTCTATGCCATATATTTCACTAAGTGCTTTATATGCATTATTTCATTTGTCCCCGTAACGGACTTTTGAGGTAGATACTGTTATTAAACATATTTTTTGATAAGCGAGGAAACCAGGGTGATTTTCCAAAGGTTATATTAAACATCCCCAAAAGAAGAGTGAGGCGAGACCTGAATCCACTGACTCGGGGTCCTGGTCTTACAGCTGCTGCTGTGAGGTGAGCACTCAGTAAAATGATTTTTAAAGGTATTCTTACTTAAAAATAAGAAACGCATGGCAGAGGCATCCACACCTGGACACGCGGCTATAGTGGTGCCCCCCCCCCCCCCATGTGGGCTCAGAGGGCGTTCCCGTCCGGGCTCAGGACGTGCCTGCCCAGTGGGCAGCATCTAGCGGTTCGCTCCGAGTGCAGGTCTGAGTCCCTCGGGTGCCTTTCTCCCACACATGCAAATGAGCTCGCTTACCCAGTGGGAGCACTGAACCCAGCATATATTACCAAATTTACTGGGTCTTGGAGAAATCACTCTGATGTCAGCTCTTACTTATTTATCAAAATCCTGAGAAGGCAGGATGCTTCATTCACTTATTTATCAATTCAATAATTATTTATTTCTGCTCTTCATGGGACAAATAGTGGGCATAGGAAAGTGAGCAGATTTTGGGGCACGTGGCTAGCTCAGCTGGCTAAAAGATGTGACTCTTGGTCTTGGGTTCGTGAGTTTGAGCCCCACATTCAGTGTAGAGTTTACTTAATAAAAAATACTTTAAAATATTTTTTAAAAACGGAAAATTTTATTAAGATCTGTTGTACGGGAGAATTTTTTAATATGAGAGATTTCCAGGTTTGTTTGCATTTCAGAGCTTTTGCTTTGTTTACTTGATTTTTTGTTAGGAAAGCACAGAATGTCTTTGGCCAGTTTTAACATTTTAAGAAGTTTTCCCATCTTGTAGTGGAGAACGTAGGAGAGCCCAAATGCGTTTTAAAACAGCCTCCCAATATTACATGAAAACATAAGATCTCGTTTAGCAAAAGTCTTTCCTTAATTTGGCTTCTCCGAAGTAATTTCCTAATTTGGCTTCTCCGAAGTAATAATTTCATACAAAGGTAAGCAAATTTATTTTTTGAACTTTGGGACATGCAGCCTGCTGGCAAGTGTTCCAGCGATCTAAATCAGGGTCCTTGAGCTCTTAAAGGACGACGTGCTGGTAAATGCCCGCTTATGACACAGCTTCAGGGAGTGCGCGGGCTGGAGCAGACGCGAAGGCAGGAAGATTTCAGTCCCCAGGAGAGCGGAGCGCTGGGCCTTTGCTGCTGGCCAGCTGCAGCCACGGGGCTGGCAGCCTCTCTACCTGCCTTCTTCGGCTCAGAACAGCACTGAGTGTCCAAGTCTGACAGTTACTGATTTGGACTCTGGGGAGAAGACCCAGCACTTTTGGGGTTGCCCTTGGGTTATTCAGTTCCAGAGGCTGTTTTCGTTTGGTTTGGTTTGAACTTTTGGAATTCTATTTTTTTATTACAATGAATAATGCCTTTTAATCATTTTAGATTTTATATTCGCATTTAAGAAATAATTTTATGTTTTATAGGTTTTTATTGTGGTAAAGAACTCATAATATTAAATTTACCATCTTAATCACTAGTGCTCAGTGGTGTTAAGTGTATTCACACACTGTGCAACAGGCGTCCAGAGCGTTTTCATCTTGCAACACTGGGGCTCTAAGGCCATCAAAGACACTCCGCTCCCCACACCTGGGCTATCACTTTTCTACTTCCTGTTCCTACGACTTAGCAACTTTAACTTTTTTAAACGCATATTCATTTTTGAGAGACAGAGCATGACTGGGGGAGGGGCAGAGAGAGACAGAGACACAGGATCGGAAGCAGGCTCCAGGCTCCGAGCTGTCAGCGCAGAGCCCTATGTGCGGCTCGAACCCACAAACTGCGAGATCATGACCTGAGCGGCAGTTGGACACTCAACCACCCGAGCCACCTAAGTGCTCCTGAATTAGCAACTTTAGATACTTCATATAAATGGAATCTTACAGTAATTGTCCTGTCTGGCTTATTTAACTTTGCATAGTGTCTTCAAGGTTTACTCACATTGTACCAAAAGTGAGAATTTTGGGAAGTGTCACCGTTTATAGTGAACATCATGGCCTCAAGTTTACTTTATGGAGTAGAGGGCCCATGGTCCCAATGAAGTTGCACAAGTGCACTCCATGGCATCTGGAGGTGGTGTTTCTACTGATGACCCACAGGTGACTGGGCTGGAGAGGGAGGTCATGATGGCTGCATGGAAGGGACCGGACCCATATAATATACTAGGCCCAACGGCAGCTTCAGGCACCAAGGAAGACCCTAATCTAGTCCCATCTACTACCAACAGGTGAGTAGTGGACTGCATCTGTGAAGAAGATGGTCCTCCGTAATGCAGTCATTTGGTTCTGGCTGCACAAAGGCACGACTCACTCGTGCCCTAGCTGTGGAACCCATGACAAGCTGGTGCCCCACCAGTTGGCCCACTGACCTTTTGCTCTAACTTACTCAAAATATGCTGTAAAGTTTCTTCTTTCCAATAAAGACTAGCTATTGCATTGGCTCCTTCTCCCATTAAAAAAAGTGAGAATTTCCTTCCTTTTTAAGGCTGAATAATACTGCATGCATGCATCACATTTTCCGTTCAATCTGTAGAAGGATATTTGGGTTGCTTCCACCACCTCTCGGAAGTGATGCTGTGATGAACATAGGCGTGCGAATATCTCCTTGAGATACTACTTTGAGTTCTCTTGGATTTGTACCCAAGTGGGAATCACTGGATCATAAGGGAATTAAAAATAAAAACTTTTATTTTTAATTTTGGGGAATAAAGTGTTTTGTTATTCAACAAAACATTTTTCTTTTTCCAGAGCTGGTTTAGACTTCCAAGTTTGCACTACTATTTTAAAAAGCTTCCATTTTGGATATTCTTTCTTTTGGCCTTTATCTTATCATTTTGAACTTTACCTATTGGTACTTAAAGAAACACCTTCTTTTAGACACAATTCCTTAATGAGGGCTCCATTTTTCTCTGTTTCTACTGACTCTGACATAATACTTTTCACTTTTCTGTAATTTGCTACTGTGCCAATTGTCCATCTTCATTTGACTGCTTTCTTCTTAATATCTGCAACTCTTTATTCTGTAAAGACTGTATCTTAGGGTTGACCAGCAACTTGTGCCTGCTGAAATGGTGTTTACATAACTCAATATTTTCCCCTCCAAAGTGAGAGAAACTCAAGTTGATGAATCAATTGGCAATATGTTCAGTGAATGGCGGATTAGAAAATTCTGTTAGTTACTTAAGGCCAGTAGTTTCTATCTTTGAGGTCTAGATAAGACTCCAAGTCATCCTGGGCCCTGACATTTACAGGGCGTCTTTTAATGTAACCTTCATCACATTTAGGGACCTGAAGACCCATGCAGAAGTTTAAAGTTTCTATGTCCCTCGCATCTTGCTCTTCTAGTGGCTTTGGGAATGCCCAGGCAAAACAGGCCTTCCATTAAGACCCCTCCTTTGAGAGTGGAGTATATATATCCCAGGTATTGTTAGGATGTGGTGACTTGTCAGATTTGAGATCTTAAAGCCAATGGCTTGCATGGTTTATGTCAACACTCAAGAGTCTTAAAGCTTCAAGTTGCCCAAGGATCCAGAAGGCTAGTATGAGGCCAATATCCTTGAAGGTAACTAACTATCTTTTTTATAAACAATTCTACAACTTATACTTGTCAGCCTATGCCTTTCATTGCCCTTCTCAATTTTATGCTCCATCTCATCTAGTATTTGGACCTGGAAATGCCTGGCAGATACAAGGAGCATTATACCTGCCACAATATGGGAAGAGGGCTTGTCTTGCTGCCTTCAGCCCTGTTCAGAGATCACTAGGATGGGGTGCTAAGTGAGGCATGCCTCTGAGCGTGCCTTATGACAGAGTTGCTTCCCTGATTACTTAGTGACACTTATATTTTCCCACTGGAATCTTCTGTGATGCCCCGCCCACTGGACTGTATCCTGATCACCTTGCCATCTGCCCCAACTGCGTACCCCTAGGTCCATAGCCCATGTGTCTCAGAGCTCCAATTTCAAACTGATGGCTTTTCTTGTTAGCACCTGCCCCACTAGAAATGTTGCCACTGCATGGAGACCTGCTGCCATCTGTTCATCAAAGATGGTCCTTAGCTTCTGACGTTGGCCTGCTGGATCCGAGTTCCCCTGACCAGCTCTCCAACATGCCAAACTTAACATACTTAGTTAATGCTCTAGCCAAACTCCCCCCCTCTTCTTTCCCACGCGATGGATGGTTAGGTTGTGTCCTGCCTCATAAGCGACCTTACTTACACAGCCTATGGGTCAAATCTGGCCACTACTTCCTGTTTTTGTATGGCCCGTAGGCTCTGTCAATTCCTAATCGATTCTACAATTTGATGATTCTAGCATCTTTGATGTTTAAAAAATGAAAGAAGAAAACCATTTTGTGATACAGGAAAGTTATATTAGATTATCATTTCAGTGTCTATCAATCAATCTTCATTGGTACACACCCATCCTCATTTCTTTACACTATCATCTATGGTGCCTTTGCTGGATAACAGCCGAGCTGAGCAGTTGTAGCAGAAACGGAATGGCCTCAGGCCTCACATATTTACAGTACAGCTCTTTACAAAAAACTTTATCAAATCCTGGTCTCAACAATAATAACGTTTGTGAGAATTATGGTGACTTTATTTTCCTCCACTTTTTGTTGCCACTGTGTCTCTATCCTCAAGTCTCTTTGATATCCCGAATGGCTAGGAAGAAAACCTCTGAACCTGCCAGATTCTGTCATCTGTAACTTTATACTCCAACTTAACAGAACTTTTACTCCTGTGACATATTTGCTTTGTCCCAGATTATACTCTCTCCCGTCCCTCCCTTCCTCCCTTCAGTCTCAACTCCCTTCTTTCTAGTTACATATTTCTGCATGTTAATTTATCATCCTTTTAAGTTTAAGATTTGAGCAACTACCCTATGACAGTACTCTGTGAATGGTCTCTGTGGTTGCTAAGCTTCAAGGATACTGTTTAAAAATCACACAGGGCACCTGGGTGGCTCAGTCGGTTAAGCATCCAGCCCCTGATCTCAGCTCAGGTCTTGATCTCAGGGTTGTGAGTTTAAGCCCCACATTGGGCTCTGCACTAAGTGTGGAGTTTACTTAAAACAATCTTTAAAAAAAATTGCTCTTAGCTCCAAAATAGAGAAGTCATAAAGAAGCAACTTTCTGAATTCATTAAGAATACTAAGCACCCAGAAATGAATATAGAACAATTGTCCATAAAATTGCAATCCCCAAATTACTTGTAGCTGCCCATGTTTGTCAGGCCCTGGAAAAAGGGGAGTGGTTAGAATTTTGAGGGCATTTTCTGTCTGTAGGAAGGAGATAACTGTGGACACCACAATCTGGGTAGAAATAAGTCACAAGGAAGCTCCAAAATACCCAATTTTAAGTATAATTGAAATAAAGCTAAAATTTAATTTAAAAATCTTATACACTTTTCATTATATTCACATATTTTGTAAACATAAACATCCATGTAGTTGCCAATGTCAAGAATTAGCATTGTGCTTTATGTCTAGACCAACATATATAGGTTTTGGAGTAATATAAATTGTATAATATTGCAAAATATTTCTCAGTCACCATGTGGCTTCTCAGGAACTGTGGTGAATACTGTGTTGATATGTGAATCCCTTAGGAACTGTGAATAAACACAACAAGGAAAGCAAGAACAATGGAGCGTCAGCAATATGGGGTGCCACTGGTAATTGATATTGCTATGCAAAAATAAGTTGTATTTATGCTAATTAACAATTGAAACATTGTTAACTTTTAAATATGTGTTCTTTATAATACCTAAGCATTCTTCTTATTAATTTTCCCATGCTTGCAAAGGCAGTGCTGGACAGCTGTGGGTAGTAATATATTCCAAAATTTTCATAACATTTGGACATAGTCACTCTTGGTGTTGAGGGTGTTGGGCAGGAGATGGAGAAAAGTGTGCCCAGGCCTGGGTGGTGCCACATCATGAAGAGGCCATGCTCTTCCAGAATGGCACCAGATATCAGGTGAAAGCTGTGCCTTTGGGCATTGCATTCTTTTATAGATTATTCTTTGGTGTTTGTGATAGGCAGGATTCAGCTCAGGTGCCCCTCTCTTTTGGGTCTAATTCTTAGGCTGCCAGGCTTACATTGTGACAAAGTAGGGCAGATTTTCTGTTCTTTTAACTTGCATTTCATTATGTTGAAACTCAAGTATAAAGTAGTGTTGACTTGTGCCCTTGATGTACCGAGGAGACCAAGTGAAGTAGCTCTTATTTCTATTTGTCCTTTATTTCATTCTTCTCTCCCTAAAGTCAGGGAACTGTGTGGACAACTTGAGTAGGATATGTCATTTTGTTATACTCAAAGAAACCCTTTCCCCCTGACTTGTACTCATTAAAATTGGGCTACATCTTTAATTCTTGATTCCCTCTTCCCTTATGAAGAAATCTTTCTTAGGAAATGTCTTTACCCATCATGCAAATATCCTCCTGGTGGGTTTCCCCATCCATCTTCCAAAAATATCCTAGACATTCACCCTAGAGCTGCTTGACAGGTCATATCACATGTATATGATGTTACAGCATATATAAATGAGGGCGCAATATCAACCTACCTCTTTAATAGATTAGTTAGAGTTAGTAGCTTTGGGGAAAAGGTTCATAGTCTAGGTTATATTCTTTTTTTTTTAATGAAGGGAACTTTTACCCAGTATTAGGATTTAGTATGTGTTCTTTTATTTAATTTTCATCGTACCCCTGCAAGGTAGTTGTTACTTTCTCCATTTTTTTTTCAGATGAGGAAACAGAATTTAATAGAAGTTAAGTAATTTGCTTAATTTGTAAGTGTTGACATAAATATTTGAACATTGGTCTGTTTTATTTGAAAGCTTTTGCTTTTTCTGATAAACCATCTCCTGGTTTTCAGTACCACAAGTAAATTTTACTTAAAACATTAAATGGGAACCAAAATTCTTCCTTGTAAGGAATTTGAGGAACGAATGCATCTATGTCGCTTAAGAAGTCATCAGTAATTATTGTCTTTGACTTTTAAAGCTTCTAGCATCTGCAAGACACCAGTCAACTGCACTTCCTGGGGAGATTCTTACGTCCTGGGAACTTTAATTTATGATTTATTAAAAACCAAAATAGCTATAATACAGGGTTTTGATTCTTGGATAAATGCTGGTGAGAACATTAAGAGGACAGACGGAGACTGGAGAACACTGTGATTGGTTGGTTGATTAATTAAGAGAGCAAGAGCATGTGAGCAAGGTAGGTACAGAAAGAGAGGGAGAGAATGAATCTCAAACAGGTTCCATGCTCAGTACAGAGCCTGACATGGGGCTCATTTCCATGATTGTGAGACCATGGCCTGAGCCAAAATCAAGAGTCAGATCAACTGACTGAGCCACTCAGGTGCCCTGATTATGCAATTCTTTTTATTTTATTTTATTTTTTACTTTTAGAACAGAGTGAGTGGGGGAGGGGCAAAGAGCATGGGAGATGCAGAATCTGAAACAGGCTTTGAACTGTCAGCACAGAGCCCAATGTGAGGCGTGGACTCATGAGTCTTAAGATCATGACCTGAGCTGACGTTGGATGCTTGACTAACTGAGCCACCCAGGTGTTCCATCTTTTATCACTTTAAATAGAGAATTGAAGAATAGTGAAAGGTCTTATTGTATTGTGGATGACAGGAAGCTGGTGGGGATATAAAGCATGTTGGATAACATCATCTGAAAGTGATGAAAATCCAATAAACTAATATAAATAAATTGGCAAATTTCTTTTTTTTCTATTTATTTATTTATTTATTTATTTATTTATTTATTTTTTAAATAGTTTATTGTCAAGTTGGTATCCATACAACACCCAGTGCTCTTCCCCACAAGTGCCCTCCTCCATCACCACCACCTCTTTTCCCTCCTCCCCCTTCCCCTTCAACCCTCAGTTCAACCCTCAGTTTTCAGTATTCAATAGTCTCTCAAGCTTTGCGTCCATCTCCCTCCCCAACTCTCTTTCCCTCTTCCCCTCCCCCTGGTCCTCCATTATGTTTCTCCTGTTCTCCTGTTAGACCTATGAGTGCACACATATGTTTTCTGTCCTTCTCCGCCTGACTTATTTCACTTAGCATGACACCCTCGAGGTCCATCCACTTTCCTACAAATGGCCAGATTTCATTCTTTCTTATTTTAGTTGGCAAATTTCTATACTTAGTTTCAAAAGATCACTGCACTAGAAGTTCAAGAAATGTGAATGAAAGCAGTAAAATTTAAAAAGAATTGGGAGACGGATTGATGTAGCAAAATGGTGAGCAAGGAAGCTCCAAATTCCTCTTCCCCTATAGAAATCTTGAAGCAAACCAACAGAAACTCTTCCTGCCAACTTTTCAGAGCATTGGAGATTAGCCGCTCTACTGCATCAAGTAAACCCCAATGGTCAGAAGGCTTTGCCGCATTCTCACCCACTCTTACGCGCGGCCCTCCCCAGCATGGTGGCAGTCGTGGTTTTGAAGCAGCGGCATCCCAGCCCCCAGTTTTCTTTCTTAAAGTGGAAGGAGCAGAGCAGACTCTATTAGCACATTGTTGTGTAGGTCTTTTCTAAACTACTTGGGGGATAGACTAATGCCCGTGCTCATCTCTGTTTGGCCTAACTCAAAACTCAGGAGAAAAACTGGGCAGTGCTCCTAATAATGAAAAGGTGACTACAGATCCACAGATTTACTCTAAGAGCAAGAGATTATAGGGGTTGGGGAGAGAAACACAAGACATAATTTAAGGCATGAGGGAGAAGCTAGGATGAGACTCTGGAAATTAGGGCATTTAAAAGCAGCTGTGTATGTAAGGAAAATTAGAACTTCAAATGCATGCTTAGGCAAGACACAGACTCAGAAAAGGCATGAAAAGACTTTGAGCTTTCATCCTGGGTTAATTTTTTAAAATGTTTGTTTGTTTGTTTGTTTAGAGAAGGGGAAGGACAGAGAGAAAGGGAGAGAGAGGATCCCAATCAGGGCTGTCAGCAAAGAGCCTGATAGGGGGCTTGATCCCACAAACCATGAGATCATGACCTGAACTGAAATCAAGAGTCAGACGCTTAACTGACTGAGCCACCCAGGCACCCCACCTTGGGCCAATTCTTATGCTCAAAGCAGACCAACTAAGTGTTGAAGAGGTTCCTCAGCACAGAGCCAACTATCAAAGACAGAGAGCTCTTGACATTCAAGGAAGTCTCTGCCACAACCTAGCTGAACACAGCTAAAAGGACAGAGACTTCAGTGATCACAAGGGACAAAGACTACTCTTTGCAAAAATAGTTTGGAAAAGTCTCAGAACTAATGGGCCAATACAGTTTTTAACAATCATAAGCAAACAACTCTTGGAGGAGGGCAATCTGATATCTAGAGATACCACATTGTTTCATTCAAAGACTCAGTTTTTAAGAAACAAATCACAAAACCTACAAAGAAACAGGAAAACATGTCATATTCAAAGAATGGACAGAAACTGTGAAAAAGCGAAAATTAGACTCACTGGACAAAGACTTTAAAACAACTGTCTTAAGTGTCTCAAAGACCTAAAGGAAAACATGAGCAAATGATTAAAAGAAATCAGGAAAATGTGTGAACAAAATGAGAATATTAACAAAGAATTTATAAAGAGAACCAAACAGAAATACTGGAGGTAAAAAAATACTATAACTGAAATAAAAAATTTGGGATGCCTGTGTGGCTTCGTCAGTTGAATGCCTGACTTTGGCTCAGGTCTTGATCTTACAGTTTGTGGGTTTGAGCCCTGCATTGGGCTTGCTGCTGTCACCCGGTGAACACAGGGCCTGCTTCAGACCCTCTGTTCTCCTCTCTCTCTGCCCTTCTCCCACTCAAGCTCTCTTTCTCAAAAAACAAATAAAACATTAAAAAAAAACATTGAAAACTTCACTAGAGGAGTTCCACAAGAGATTTTAGCAGGCAGAGGAATCAGTGAACTTGAAAATAAGACACTGAAATTATTGAGTATGAGGAAGAGGAAAAAATGAAAAGTGAATTGAATCTAGGGGACCATCAAGCTGACTGATGTTTGCATGATGAGAGTCTCACAAAAAGACAGAGATTATTTGAAGAAATAATGGTCAAACTCCCCAAAAGTAGTGAATTATGTGAATCTACAAATAAAAGAGGATCAATAATTCTAAGTAATAGAAAATCAAAGAGACCCACATGAAAGTGTATTATAATCAGACTCTGAAATGCAAGGGCAAAAGAGAATGTTGAAAGCAATGACAAAAAAACTGATTCATCATGTATAATATGTTCTAAATAAAATTAACAGCCTATTTCTCAGCCAAAACTTTGGAGGTTGGGGCAGTGGGATGATATATTTAAAGTGCTGAAAGTAAAAACTGTCAACCAATAATTCTCCATATCTGGTAAAATGATACTTCAAAAATGAGAGAGAAATTAAGATATTCCAGATAAACAAAAGCTGAGGTGCATTATTGCAACTAGGTCTGGTTTGCAAAAAATGCGAAAAGGAGCGCCTCAGTTTGAAATGCGAGTGTGCTTGCCAGTAAATGGTCACATGAAGATATAAAGTTCTCTGCTACAGGTAAATACATGCAGATCTGAACATAAATATTATTGTAATTTTAAATTCAGCTCTGCCTTTTATTTTCTACAAGACAAATACATAAAATAATTAATAATCTATGTTAATTGGGCACACAATTTATAAAGATGTACTTTGTGACACCAGTAATGTGGAACTGTATAGGAGTAGAGTTTTTGCATGTGATTGACTCCAACTGATATGAATTCTGGGGCACCTGGGTGGCTCAGTCGGTCGAGCATCTGACTCTTGATTTGGCCTCAGTTTATGATCTCACTATTTGTGAGATTGAGCCCCATGTGGGGCTCTGTGTGGACAGTGCAGAACCTGCTTGGAATTCTCTCTCTCTCTCTCTCTCTCTCTCTCTCAAAATATAAATAAACATTAAAAATTGATATGAATTAAAATTTGACTGTCATAACTTTAGGATATTATATATAACCCCCAGGGCAACTGCAAACAAAATATATATAAAATTTAGACAAAAGGAAGTGAGAAAATATTGAAACATATCATTACAAAAAACCAACTAAACAGAAGGAGAAAGATGGAGGAAGCGGGGGACAAAAATGATACGAGACGTATAGAAAACATCATCAAGGGACGGAAGTCCTTTTTAAATAAAGGGAGAGATTGACAGAATGGACTAGAAAACCATGATCCAACTACACTATACAAGAGATTCGTTTTAGACTTAAGGACACACGTAGGTTGAAAGTGAAAGAACAGAGGAAGGACAACAGCATCTGGCAGTGTGGGCCATTCCTTTGGTCCCCACTTCTGACTTACAAGGAAGGGGACATCCCCAAGGAAACAGTGCTCTGCACAGCACACCAGGGGTCCGGGGGGTTTTCTCACGCACACATTTGACAGCAGGCAGACCGGCCTCGGGGGAGGACCTTGGACCCAAGGGAGTCGGTGAGGCGGCCCTACCCCACTTGCTGCTGAGGGAAAAGGGAACCAGCAGAGTGTAGAAGTGGGCAGATGCCTGCGGCCTCTCGGGAACTGTGAGGCCCAGGCCGCCTGACCAGGGAACCCAGCGTGGCAGCAGAGCAGGGTGGGGCTGTTTGGAGGCAGAGGGGGCGGAGGAGCCCACTAGGCTGGCTTCCCCCTGTGGGGCAGCGCTGCAAGGTGCTGGACTCACTGGTCCATTGCACCTGGATGGCCCGGTGGTAAAGTATCTGACTCTTAACTTCAGCTCAGGTTATATCTTACGGTTC
Source organism: Suricata suricatta (assembly GCF_006229205.1). NCBI lineage: Eukaryota > Metazoa > Chordata > Mammalia > Carnivora > Herpestidae > Suricata > Suricata suricatta. Next base: position 893,212 of record NC_043714.1, read on the forward strand.
TTGAGACTGAGCTCCAAGTCGGGCTCTGTGCTGACAGTGCAAAGCCTGCTTGGGATTCTCTTCCTCTCTCTCTGTCCCTCCACCCATTACTTAAAAAAAAAAAAAAAAAAAGACGCGATCTCTCCCCGAGAGGCGGTAGAAAGGGAGAGTGGTGAATGATTCCCTGGCTGGCCAGCTGTGCAGGTTGCAGCTGAAGGGACCTGTTTGCCTCGAGCAGCACCTGAATTTCTGACGAGGGACATTTGACTGCGGACAAGGGGAGGAAAGAGAAGGCAGACAGAATGTCAAAGGGCTTCAAAGGAAACAATTTTCTTCTGCCTGTATGGGATTTCAGCAGAAGGTCCACCCATGGACCTCTGGAGATGCTCTACTGGGGATCCTTCTGTTGGGCCCATGGGCTTTTCCCAAAGCCAAAGTGATGCTAGGTCCACACCATCCCCTCCCTCCATCTTCTGCCCGGCCCCACTCTACTGCTAGTTCCTTGGGCAGGCCTCTAAATTCATCTGGGAGAGCCAGCTCCCTTAGGAGAAACCACAAACTTGAGTGATGGTGCCACCTTCTGGAATACAAAAGAACGTTTTCTAATTAATTGCCAGCCTGTCGACCTCTAAGAAACAAGATAAACATAAATTCTTAACTAAGGAAAAGTGTCTGCTACTTCAAATGCAAAAGTAGAAGCACGTGCTGTCAAACAGTATGGAAAACCAAGGGAATACAGTATCACAAGAAGAAAATGGTAACTCTTTAGCAACCAAACCCAAGGGCATGGAATATTGTGATCCAAGTGATAAAACATTCAAAATAGCTGCTACAAAGAAATTCAACAAGCTACAAGAAGACTCGGAAAGGCAGTTCAGTGAACTCAGGAATATAATTAATGAACAGAAAAGTTCTTCACTGAAGAAGCGACAAAATGAAATGACAAAATGGAACCAAACAAATTCTGGAACTGAAGAATTCAGGGGAGGAAATGAAGAATGCATGACAGAGCATCAATAACAGGGTAGGCCAAATTAAGGAGAGAGCAAATGATTGGAGGATAGATATAGAGAAATAATTCTGAAGGGGATAGATATTTTAGACTTAAAAAAGTGGAGAAACTCTTGCGAGAACTATCAGATTTGATCAGAAAGGCAAATATAATAATTGGTATACCAGAAGGAGAAGAGAGAGAGAAGGGGCAGAAAGTTTATTTAAAGAAATAATATCTGAGAATGTCCCAAACCTGGGGAAGGACTTGGTCAGACAAGTCCACAAGGCAACAAGACAAATTTTAATGAAACTTAAAAATCAGTGACCAGAGAAAAATTTTAAAGCCAGCTGGGAGCAAAAGAAAGACACTTACCAAGGAACTATTAGTAGTTCCATTAGACTATTGGTAGATTTCTCAGCAGAAACTCTACAGGCTGAGAGAAAGAGGAATAATTTATTTGAAGTGTTGAAACATGAGCATTACCAGCCAAGAATACTTTTCTGGTACTTCATCTCTGAAGGAGAACTACAGGCCTATCTATACAAACAAAGGGAGTTTGCTACCACTAGACCTGCCTTGCAAGAGATGCTGGAAGGAGCTCTGTAAGTTGAAATCGAGAGCTGTTAATCAGTGACGTGAAAACATATGAAAGTACACAACATTCTGGTAAACATAATAAGCAGACAGAATTGAAAAAACGTAACTCTGTATTAGAATGGCATGTTAACCACTTAACTATTGTATAAAAGTTAAAAAAAGCATGAAAAGAGCTATGGCTACTATAATTTGCTGATGAATTCACAGCATAAAAGAGGCAAAGTGTGACATCAAAAATATAAAAGAGATGGGGTGCTGGGTGGCTCCATTGATCGAGCGTCCTACTCTTGACTTTCCAGAGTCATGGGATTGAGCCCCCCACTGGGCTCTGCACTGAGCATGGAGCCGGTTTAATATTCTCTCTCCTTCTTCCTTTCTCCTTTGTCATCTCTTTTTCTCATTCTCTCTCATTCTTTCTCTCTCAAAAATGTAAAAGAGGAGGAGTAAAAGGGTGGAGACTTTATAGGCAATTGAGATAAGTTGTTATCAGCATAAAATGGAGGGTTTTATCTTTGAGATGTTTTAAGTAACCACAAAGCAAAACTCTAGAGTAGATTCACAAACAGCCCCCCTAATCAATGACTGAATTGTTATAATTAATAATAGTTAAGAAGGGTTGATGAATGTAGGATCAATACACAGTAATTCATTATATTCTTAAACTTAAGTTATAAACACTTAAAAGTGAAATGTAAAGGGATGCTTTGTGAAAAATTGCAATAATATATTAAGCACACAGCAATAGATCCCAACAGTTTATTTTTGTGATCATAAAAATCAGCTTGTAAAATTTACATGAAAGAATAAAGGTTCAATGAAGCTGCAGTTGGTTGAGTTCCCACATGAACTCAATCCTCACTCTCTTCTCCATGCCCTTTACGCTGTCACCTGGGAGCTCCTCACACCGGGAGGCGTCCCCTTCCCCAGCCTTTGAGTCTGGGCTAGCCTCCTGGCTTGCTTTGCCCAGTAGAGTATGACGTTAGTTGTGTGTGTTTTATTTACTGTCTTGCTCACCTGCCCCCGTGTGAACACGCATTGGGGCTGACCAGCTGGGCGATGGGAGACATTGTGACATAGTTGGTCACCCCTTTTGTGCCAGCCAGCCACTAGATGTGTGACCGAGCTCAGCCTAGAGCAGAAGAACCATCCAGCTGAGTGTGGCCTAAATAGGTAATCCACAGATTTGGGGAATGAAGTAAATGCTGGGTGTCTTAGTTGTCTAAGGTTGAGGATGAAGGTTTGCTATGAAGGGATGGCTTACTGAAAAAATATAGACAAGATAATGTTAAAGCAAAAAAGCAAAATGAAGGACTCACTGTCAGATATTAAGATTTGTCACTGAGCTTTAATAATTAAGATACGATGGAGAGAGGCAGACAAATTGGTGGGTAAGACTACACATTCAGAAAGAGAAACATACGAAAAAGAGAACTTGATATATAAGATAGAGGCAATACAAACAAAGCACGGTACTGGAAGAATTGGTTATAAAAATGAAAAATTTAAATTCCTGCTCCATACGATTCTCAAAAAGTCAATTTACAATTTTTTTAAGTTTTTTTATTTTTTAAATGTTTTTATTTATTTTTGATACAGAGAGAGACAGAGCATGAGAGGGGGAGGGGCAGAGAGAGAAGGAAACACAGAACCGGAAGCAGGCTCCAGGCTCTGGGCTAGCTGTCAGCACAGAACCTGACGCGGGGCTCGAACTCATGAACATGAGATCTGACCTGAGCTGAAGTCGGAGGTTTAATCGACTGAGCCACCCAGGCGCCCCAATTTACAATTTTTAAAGAAAATAATGGGTGAATGTCTTTATGACTTCAGAGCAGGGTCATATTTTTAAGACACATAAATCAAAAACTGTAAAAGAAAAGACTGGTAAATTTTATTACAGGAAAAATGAAAACTTTGTACATCAAAAGATGAAATGAAAAGTCAAAGGCTGGGAGAAAATATTTGAAATGCATAAACCAAACAGATTTTTGATCTAAAGGGTACAGAGGATTAGACTAACAACCCGACATAAAATTGAATAAAGTGTATAAAGAGAACCCAAAGCACATGAAAGTTTGCTCAAAGTCAGGATTGAGCAGGAGACAATGGCAAGTTGAGACAAATCGCTGATTCCGGGTCCACATTCCACCCAGGGACGTTGTCTCATAGGGTGTGGGAAGCTGCTTCCCAGCCTGAGAAAAATGGAAGAGAGTGTGACTGTGAACTTGTTACACTATTTATAGTCAAACCCACTTGTTTTGACTGAGCACCCAGTGTGCGTGGAGCCAGGTCGGCTGTGCCAGCTCACCCTCAGGAGAGCTGAGAAGGGCTGCCTCGGGACGTGGAGGGCAGAGCAAACAGAGAAGGATGGAGCTTTCTGCCTCCCAGTCCTGCCGCAACTCAGCCATTTCACCTTTTACATCCGCTCTTGTTGAAAGAGAGCATCCTAGTGTGGACAAGGGCTGCCAAGGGGGCACGCGGGCATCTGCAGTCTCTGCAGGCGGGACCTTAGACCGAGGCAGGGGCTGTGAGGCCCCGTGTTTGGGATGAGGATGGGCAGCCCCCCTCTCCCAAGTGTCTGATGGCGGCTCCCTGCAGAGGTGGCACAGGCACCAGGAACGGGGGCTGGAGCATTCCACCAGCCCCGTTTGCACAGTCGGCCGGGCCAAGGACACGAGCATCCGAGTAGTAGCGCCCACACTTACCACACACGCCCACACCTGTGCACACAGCTTCCCCAGTGCCGAAACCTACGGAAGATGCCTCTCAGAGAAGTCCCCAAACCCTGTGGCAACGTGCCCACTGCGCAAGGCAATTTCATATCCAATATTTCCTGCAGTCGAGGACTTGGCAAGATTGCGTTGGTTTGAATCCTGGCCCCTCGCTTTTCAGCTAGGTGGCCCTGGGTGATGTGCTTCAGTGTCTTCATATGTGGAGCAGACTTGGTAGTGGCGCCCATCTCAAAGTAATGCTCTTATGGCAAGTCAATGAAATCATTTATGACACTTACAACTGCGCCTGGCACAGAGTGGGTGCGCACTACGCTTTAGTGGTTATAATAATGAATTAAATCCAGCGTGCTCGGGTGTGTCTAACCCTGCCTGCGGATCCTTTGTAGAAGGAGTGCCAAGAGTCTACTTTTCTCATGAAGGGTCTAACATCCATTCATTCCCTCATCCATTTAACGAATGTCTGTCAAGTGCTTCCTGCAGACTAGAGATGGTTCTAGGCTCTGGGAAACGGTAGGGAGAAAAGACATGAAGCTCCTCTCCCCGTGGGGCCCCATTCTAGGCAGGGTGTGCGGGGGATTGATTAAGGGTAAACGAGCAGACATGTGCTGTAGTATGTAGGTGTGTGTCTAGGGTGTTAGGTGCCGATGCAGAGAACACGCAGAATACAGGGAGCTTCTCTGGGGGGGGGGTCTCACGTTAGGGGGAGGGGCACCAGCACTCCCCACGGAAGCCCCAGCACAGACGAGCGTCTGAAGAGGGCCGGCGTCCAATCCTGGCCCCGCCGTGCCTGGAGGTTTTAGAATTTGGAGAATGTGACCCGTAGCAACTTCGGTGTTGTCACTCCAGTGTCTGACTAAGCTCTCAGCACTCACAGACGGGACCTGCGCCGCTCGGGCTGAGCAAATCAGCGGTTTCTCCCCGGCAGGACCCGCCCTCGGAGGCGAGGGGCTGTCGGGGCCTCCGCCAGCCTTGCGTGGGAAATCGCAGTAAGGACGGAAACACTTTCTGGGTCTGAGGAAACCGCGGTTCCTCTTTTTAAAAACACACTCGAGGTTGCCGTGGTGAGAACGCGATGCTGACACCACGCTGCATATTTTTCTTGAAATGTTGTGGATGTTAGATTTTTACCCCGGGAGACCAGGAGGTGAGCGGCGGCCTGCAGGTGATGCCCACAGGCGTTTTGCCTCATTATTCATTACTTCCTTTTCTGGTCCCATGATGAGAATTTTTTAGCCAAATGAAAAATAAACAAGACTGGGTGGTCTCCCGCTAGTTGACACGTCTGAAGCAGAAAGAATCCATTTCGCCACCAAAAGATGTTGATTTTCCTTTAAGTGTGTGTCAGGGAAGTGGCAGCGTTATCAGGCAGCATCAGGACAAAATTGGTCTTAGGGTTTTCCAGTGCTCTTGGCAGAGGGGAAGCGCGCAGGATTGGAAGGCGCGTCAGCTGTGGGATTTGGGGGCGTCAACAACCTTTGGGGCTTCAGTGCCCCCTTCCGTAAAGCCGTTTTCACGTTCTGTCTCAGGGTCCTCGGCGTTGGTGACTGGCTCATCCTTGCTCCAGAAGACTGGGTCTCATGCTTCAAGGCGCAGCGAGGAGGCCGTGGAAGGCTGTGCGCGTGGAGAAGGGCCGGGGAAGGTGAGCTGACCCAGCGGAGGTCCGAGGTTGGCCGCGGCGCCATGTACTCCTCTTGAGGAAGTAGACTTCTCAAATTCTGTTGACACTGTGATGATGGTTTTGGAGAAAGCACACAACAGTGTGATGTGCGTGTAAACAGGGCCTGTGAGCTATCCTCGCTCTGGCCCGGGGTCCTGGTGGGGGCTCCTGCTAGAAGCGGTGCTTCTCTGTGAAAGGGGTGCCTTCCTCCCTGTGAGGGGCCGAGTTGCATTTATGTATCTAGTTTCCTTCTTTCGATCCTAACTTCCACCACTTAGAAAGTGCTGTGTTCCAGTAGCTTTACCTAATTTATTTCCAATGATCACACATGATTTGTCTGGAGCCAATAAGAAATGTAAACCAATTCCCCAACATGATACACCGAAACCAAAGCAGTCATTCCCACATTCCGGAAAGTGTACGGGGTCGAGAGCCGGAGAAAGGGGGAGACCTTTCCATGCAGGAGTCAGCTGGCTTTTCTTCCACGAGAAGCGCTCTTGGTGGCGTAGCCCAGGCCAGTCCGCAGGAAGGTGGCCACAAAGACTGGAAGCCTCGGGGGCCGTTAGTGGCTCTTACGACCCCCACCGAGGGACATGGAGCCACACATCTGGTTGAGTTTGTAGTGTATGTTGTTAGCATTAGTTTGCGAGGGAACACATATACCACATACACGCAGAGGTTAAGAAGCAATTTGGTAGCCATTTAAAAATATTTTGTGAAGAAAACAGATTGATTTTCAGCTTGAACTAATTTACTGGCACTTTACAAATGTATTAAAATGCAAGCACAGGAGAGTTTGTATCGTTTTCTGTTTGCTAAATGGCCTTTGGCTCTCTGTTGCGTATCTCAGAGTTAAACCCAGGTGGTCTTTGCCAGAGATGTCAGATGTCAGGGGGCCTTGTGTGTGGGAGCCGGAGGCAGAGCGCCCCTTGCCTGCTCCGACTTTGCTCAGCAGGACTGCTGGAGCTGGGCTCAGGAGCCCTTGGTAGGCCATCTCTAGGCTGGATGCCCAGGCCAACACCCACGGGGAAGGGATGCCTTTCCACGCTAATAGGAGGCGATGCAAAGACACCGGGCCCAAAGGTGATGTGAACATGTCTGAGCGCTGTGGGTCTGCGGACACGTATCACACGGCTTAGATGTGTAATCACTGAAATTGACAAAAATGTCTTAAATCTTTGGAGATCAACCTATGGGGAAGCTATTCCTCACCATTGGTATTAGTCTGGGCTTGTATATTAACTAGTCTAGAGGCCCCAGAGTTTCGACCAGCTTGTCTACAAATGAAGCTACCTTTTTGAAAGTTACCTTTAGTAAAATCTTTATTTCCTAAATGATGGACACTGGGTGTCAGTCCTTGGATCAATCCTGTTTCACTGACAAAGCACATGGCTTCTGTTTCACTCACCCAAACAATTGTTCACATTGGCCACCTCCAAATGGGAAGACCTGAGGAAACGGGAAGGTGGGCCACTTCTCGTTTTGTTACTCAGGGTTTTCTGAGTCAACACAGCCAGCTGCCTAATTGGTTCACCCGGATTTCCAAGCGATCCTTCCTCCTTTGGCCTTTGCTCCTGCACCAGGCTCATTCCTGGTGTTGGGAGGGGGTGGGCAGTGGAGGCAGTGTCCTCTCTTCTCAGTTGGTGAACTGGTCTAGAACATCTGCAGTTTTAATGATCAACCCCTTGGAAAACATTTTCCCCAGATGGTTGCATTTCTGGTCTCTGTGATTTGTGGGTGACACCTGCTTAACCTTTTGGCAGCCCCACCCCCTCTTTTTTAACCAGGAGTACTTTCCAATCCAATGAGCTCTCGGACTCACTGTTGAAGAGCAGCTCTGGAGGAACTAGTCTGCCAACACCAGGCCCAAGCACAAGTGGCCGCAGAGATCAGGTTATCACGGCTCTTGGTGAACCGTTTTAATCCTTCGCTGCTCCTGGGGAAACGTACTTTTTAAGTTTTGAAAGTCGCCTTTGGGAAGTAGGTTTATTCTGTGAATGAGAGACCTGTATTAGGCTAGGTGCCACCCAAGCCCTGTAGCAGTTGGCCTCAGGCCGCATCTCCCTGGGAGCCTCTGCAGGTGGTGTGTCCTTCGAGCACTCTGCACCTGTTCATGGGATCACCAGCCACTGGACCCAGGGACAGAGCCCTGAATGGTTCAGTGGCAGCAACCAACCCAGGACAAGGCAGCTGCTGCACTGAGGGGCCTTGTCTCCGTCCACCCACCTTCCAGCCAGGGCCAGAGGAGGTGGGTCAGGGACAGTCTGGAAGCCTAGAGGAAGCCAGGCACTTCACTGGGGCAGTGAGTCAGGCAGACACGGGCAGAGAAGACAGTGGTGGACATAAGCTGGCAGTGGAGACACACTGACATTGCTGAGGTAGAGGCTGTTTGTCTACACTGGACTCCTTAGTCACCCCCTAGGCACAGAAAACACTATCCTCTCACATACCCCAGGGACTACACATGTAGAGATTAGGGGTGTGGATTTAAGCCCTGGCTCTAATGTAGAGGAACACATAACTTTGGAGAAGTGACTTTAGTGCTATGAGTTTCTGTTTCATTGCCTCGAACAGAGAGATAACAGGAATGTTGTGAGGAGCAAAGGAGAAACCTGAGAAGCCCTGAGTCATTGGCGGCCATGTCTAACCAACAGTGTAAGTCGTCACCATTACCTTGTCCAACGCGGGAGCCAGCACCGCGCTGCCGACTCAGCGGTCCGCCAATAGCGAGGAAAGGAATCATGCAATTGTTTTTTAACAGAGCATTAAAAGCTACTGAGTGAGCAGTCTATAGTTTCTGTTACGTGGACAATTGCTCACATCTGCAAAAGCACCAGAGTTAATAAGTATCATAATTAATAGGGTGCGCTTTGACCATCCATGGGCTGGAATGCAGCAGCTGGTTGGAATAAGAGAAAAACAGTGGTCCACTGATGTGCCTCTTCAAGAGTTGAGGCAAGATGAGCTCCAAGCATCTGACGTGCAGAGACAAGTCATTGAGAGGACCCTTGAGTGCACTTGGGCTTCTAGATGTTGGGCTCCATGCTTGGTGGCTTGTCTCACCACGGCTGCCTCCCTTCCCTCCCTCCCCCTTGGGTGCTTTTCCCTCCCCATGAAGAGTGGGTGCCCATTCTCCTACTCTTTTGAACCAGGGCTGACCTACAAACATTTTGACTACCTTTTTTTTTTTTTAAGTAATAGTTTATTGTCAAATTGGTTTCCATATAACACCCACTGCTTCTCTCCACAAGTGCCCCCCTCCATGACCACCATCGCTTTTTCCCTTCACCCTCCCCCTTCAGCCCTAGGTTCATTTTCAGTATTCAATAGTCTCTCATGATTTGTGTCCCTCTCCACTTTTAAAGGAAAGTTATGCCTTGGGCCTGGCCTGTAAGGCTAGTATTTCCTTTGTTTCTCTCAAAACATCCTGTGGGAGGAGGGTGGCCGCCATGGAAGCTAAGATAACCCAGTAATGAAGTCTAAGCTGCTCATGTGGAGAGGCCACGTGCCGGCTATGCGGCCAGTCCTCAGCTTTTCCAGGTGTCCCAACTCAGGCACTGGGCACACAGCGAGGGCACTGTCTGGAACACATCTTCTTCCACAGACACAGGTGGAGAGAAATGAAAGCCTGTCCATAGGGCTCAGGTCAGGCTGTGCCACTGGCTCTAGCTGACTGTGCTGTCTCTAAGGCTTCTCAGAGAGGCCAGCCCTCCGGGTGTCCCTCTCAACACCCCACTTACAGAACCTTATCTCATGGCGAAATGGCTGCTTTGCCTGCCACCACAGTGTGGAGCGACGGCTGGACAACCGTGTGAGTGCTTCCTGTGCTGCTAACCTTGCCCTGGCCTGTGTGAGAAGCGTCTTCAGCACTGTGGCCTTACAGGATAGGATGGTGGTGGGCAGGCTAGCAGTGCCAGCCTCCAGGCCTGGGCCCACCCTGCTTCATGAGCTAGTGGTGACATGGGCTGTGCTTCTGCTGGGGCAGGACGGTGCTGTTGGCTGTGGAAGTCTCCCACCCACCTGCCAATATTTCCAACACACACAGAGCAGTCTTGAAAGGATCCAACGTTCATCTTCATTCTTTCTGATCTCCTTTCCGGTCACCCATCTTGGTTACGGGTGGTACACTCCCGGCCAGGCTGCGCCAGTGTGTTATTGGCCACACGAAACGACCAACCCCAAGACCAAAACCTGAAGCAGTCAAGGCAACCAGGAGCCAGACATGTGAACTTACCACCTCTGAGCAACTCTTAATTCATGATTTTTCTTTTATTCACTGTTTGCCTATTTAGCCTGCTCTTGTGAGGGGAAATATGGATAACATGTGCTTAGGATAAGTAATCTCAGTATCGCTTGCTAACAAATGGGTGTGCATATACACGATGTACACTCACACCGCCACAAGTGTGTGCACATACATGTGGCCAGGAGGGCGTCATGTGAGTAGACTTCAGTGTGGATCAAAAGCACTAACCACATCCACCTGCTACAGGGGCTGTTGGCAGATGTGGTGGTCCCATAGCCCCTGAGCCCTCTTCAGCGTGGCCTGCCCCAAATACCCCACTGCCACTCTCTAGTGTATCTGCACCACTAAGTCTGTTCGCTTATCTGTGTCAAAGATGCAATCTTTCTGGCAAGTGGGGTGGGTGTGCATTAAAGACTTGGGGGGTTAAGTCGGCTGATTTTCTACCTGGGTATTTGGCTCTACCTGGGTATTTAGGAGCAGGCTAAATTACTGCTTCACTGGTAACTGGGCTTATGGGAGGCCCCTGGGAATGAATGAAGAAAGATATTCACCAGCAGAAAGACCATGTAAGAGAGATTGCTGCTCTCTGACCGTAGTAAGAGAATCCTGGAGATCAATGCTGAATGTAGATTGCAAAATTTTAGCTTGAACACTTGACAAATATAAATGATTTCTAGAGCTTATATAGATTCCAGGGCTTGGCTAATGAAGTATCAAAACAGGACAAGTTTTCTCAATCAGTTTGAAATGCATTAGGTTGAATAAACAATCATGCTGCAATAGCAACCATTTTTTTTTCCCTTTTCTTTCTCAAGATGCCCAGAGAGAGAGAGAGGCAGGCTGAGGCTGGCGTTGATGCTACGAGTCCTCTGATCCTCCTGTTCCCCCTTGTCAATTTGTGGTTTTTGTCTTTCCAAAGATGCTAGGACCATATTCAGACATCACGTCTGCATTTTAGTCAGGAAGAAAAAGAACAAAGGCTAAAGGTATTTATCAGTTGAGTCTTCCCTTTTATGAAGAAAACAGTGACTTTCCTAGAAGTGCCACTGAATAGAATTCTGTTTCATCTCATTGGCCAGGTCATGGTGGTCCCAGCTACCAAATTTGTTTCTGTTAGTGAGGATGGAGAGAAACGAAATTGTGACAGATTCCAGAGGGATGTGATGCAACATTCTGGCTTAAATAAGGACGTTAATATAAGAAGTGGTGATCTGTATCACTTTATAGGTCAATTATATAAACTTAAATTATATTTACATAATTATACAAGCATATCTATCTATTATCTATCTATCTATCTATCTATCTATCTATCTATCTATCTATCTATCGGATCTTCTAGTAAGTGCTGGTGACTGGAAGTCTTTGCCAGACCTCAGTGGGCCGGACTGGAGGCTTCCGCCCCGGGGAGGAGTGCCAGGAAACACACACTGGGAGGCCTGGCTCTCACAGTGGACAAGCAGTGTTTGCAGAGACATACATGAGGTGTGTCCCTGGTATACAGAGAAAGGGAAATGGGTCATGACTAACTGAACTGGGGAATTATTCATGAGGCTCTAAAAAATGCAAAATACAGCTATAAGTAATTAATTTTCTTCTTTCAGCACAACATATAGATGGAGATGATTTCATTTAAAATGGCCATCATCTGGCAGGGCCTTAACATTTGCCAGCTGGTCCTGGTTTGATGTCTCTGTTTTATGGCTACAAAGACTGAGGTTTGGGGACTCTGTCATTCAAACTCACACAGCAACCAGGTCAGATTTTGAACTCAGGTCTTTGGACTCTAAATTCATGCCCCGCACCCACCACAGCTGCCTCTTATTTTAACTTAATCTCTTCTTGTCCTTTGATCTTTATTTAATCCTTCAGGATGGCGAACTGGAAGCAGGTTGTTTTTTCAGTTGAGAGGATAGTATGGGAAGAATGGCCTTTCTTAACTTCTCACACTTCATCCGGAGGAGACGTCCTGAGAACAAGGCAGAGCCTTCCCGGGGTACCTGCTGCTCGCCCGGTGGGAGCTGTCCATCCGGGCAGGGTGCCCCGCCTCCTCTGAGCCCCAGGGGATTCTCCCCTGCTGGGCTGGGTGGTGACCCTCTGTCCTGCCTGCCCGTGTTGCTGTCACTTACTGCCTTTGGCTCTACATGCTTCTTTCCTTGGAAAAAGTATTCATTGTTTTAAAAATGATACCTGTTTATTATAAAATTGACATATTTTCTGTGTATTACATATTTTTAGATCTAGAGAGAAATTCAAATAAGAAATCAAAGTTAGATAAGATCTCGTTGTTTAGAAATAATCACTGTTAACATGTTGGTTTATCATTATTCTAGAATCTATCTATTTAGATATAGAAATAAGCAAATATATGTAGATATTTATTGTTTTACATAAATAGGACTATATTTTATATGTGGTCTTGTTATCTAATTTTTCAAACAACAATGTGGCATAGACTTCTATCTATGCCAACAAAACTAACTGGCATCATTATTTTTTAATTTAATGTGTACACATTCCATAATTTACTTAATCGGTTTCTTGTTAATGGGCTTGTATTGTTTCCTATGAAAAGGAAAGGAAAGGAAAGGAAAGGAAACTGAGTAGGCCAGGTCTGTGACTCAGACCATGCCCCGCGCAGTGGGTTGTGGGCCACAGGCCAGGGGTCTCCATATGGAAGGTGCTGACACAGAGCCTGGAAGGCTAAGCCTTTGCTTATCTTGTAAGTGTTTTGTGCAATGCTTCAGGCTGCAGCTGAGTCTGATCAGAGCCAGGGTGGAGAGCATTGGAGGACTCAGACATCTGGAAACCATTTCTGTGGGGAATAAATGGTCCTTCAGGCAGGTCTATCTCTTGCCCATGCTCAGAAGCCCACAAAGACCTAATTAACTGCTCCTTGGGTAATTTTTCTCTGCTCAGGATACTCTGCTTGTGGGAATACCAAACATCTGCACAGTAGGGCTAGTGCAGGAAAAAGTCCACAGCTCTAATGACCCTTCCTTGACATTTATTAGTTCCCCATAGTGCGTGTGATTGTCCATCTGGCTCCTTCAGGGTCACATCCGAGTGGACAAGGCACAAGAAGCTTGGCAAGGCCACTGCTGCCCAGCACAGCCTGGTCTCCCTGCCTGATGAGCCAAGCTGCCCCCTGCTCAGGCCTGGTTTTCCTTGTACGGGATCCTGGCTCACTTGGGAGAGGATCCCACTAGATCCTGGTTTGTCTTATAGCTCGTCTGCTATTCCAGAGGCATGGGTCCACCTTGCTTGCCTGTAGCCTGGGGCAGCGAATCGTGCTTCACAAGGGAAGGAGGGCAGAGCAGCTGTTACCAGTAACAGTAACGACGGGATTGCCGAGACAAACATTTTCATGGTGATGCATGGGAACACTAAATCCAAACCACATTGTTTAGCTTTCAGTCCAGTAAAGGGGAATGCCACATCCCCTAAAGTAAATGGAAGAGATCATAGTTTAGAAAATATGACAGAGTTGAAAACTTAAAGCTGTATCACACGGTGACATCCTTCAGAAGAAAACAATTGATACGAGGGAGTGTATATATATTTCCATGGCAGTTTATTAGTTTGGAGTCTTCCCTAGTCCAAAAATGGAACTTAGTGGCCGTGAGTCAGGAGTGCCTCAGGCAGGCAGTTGAAAGGAGGCGGGAACACTTTAACAGTCACTGTTGGGAAAGGGACACATGTTCACAGACTTGAGGAATGCATCAGACCATGAGAACCCGTTTTCATGCGTCTGCTTCCGTTCAATGTTTGTTTCAGACCGACACTGAATGCCGTACATGGAGCTGTGCGGCCCTGATATTTACATGCTCTGGCCCCTGGTTTTCCTGTGGATTGAGAAGTCACCAGGACTCTGTAAACACTGTGGACTGCAGTTTGGTTTCGCAGAGGCCAGAGCAGGGTTTGGGGGGAGGGCAGGGGTCAGCTGACACTCGGGAAGGGGTGGAGATGCGGCTCTCCTCTCCCCCAGGGGTGAGCACCAAGCGAACAAGTCTCAGGCTCAGGCCCCCCAGCCTTGCTGAGAGATACTGGGAGCCATGATCCAGGCAGGAGAGGAGGCCAGGCTGCTGCCAGCAAGCATTTCTATGTGAGCGTTTCTGATAAAGGGCTTTCAGAAGGGATCTGAACCCCCAAAGCTCACTTGAGGTGTTGTGATTTCTTCTTTCATTCTGGTAAAATTTCCTCTCTGCAATTGTGTATTCTTTTTCTCTCTCCTTCCTTCCTTCCTTCCTTCCTTCCTTCCTTCCTTCCTTCCTTTCAAGTTTATTATTTGTTTTGAGAGAGAGTAGGACAAGGGCAGAGAGAGAGGGAGACAGCGAATCCCAAGTAGGCTCCGCAGTGTCAGTGCAGAGCCCAACGCGAGGCTCAACCTCATGAACTCAACATCATGACTTGAGCCGAAGTCCGGAGCTTAACCGCTGAGTCACCCAGGGGTATTGTTTTTCTCACAGAAGGGCTCTAGCTGGCAAAGATTCTGACCCCAGTCTGGAGCCTGGCACTACGGTTTCTGGCCATCACTCTTGGAGTGTGTGTATTGAGGTGAAACGGCCCCAGAGCCCCTGTCCTGCCACCTGGCAGTGCCACCTGCTCCCGGCAGGACATGATCTCCTGGGTGCACACAGCAGGCAGCAGTGAGGGTGCACTCACAGAACCCTCTTCCTAAGCCTTGCAAGTTGATGAAGCATTTGCTTGGGAAAAGAAAGCAGATGAAGATGAGGAATGCCCATGACCTCACGCTCAGGCTGCAGGGAGCACAACCGTGTGGCGATCAGGGGACACCTGGACTTTCTATTTGGGACCAGCCAGAGCCCCTGCTGACGAGGAAGCCTCATGACGGGTGTAGGGAAGTGACTGCTCACCAGCGAGTATTTGAGGATCTCAGGATAGTGTCAGATCCGTGTCCATCTTACAGATCAGAAAACAGAACCGGAGAGATCCACGACTGGCCCCAGGCAGAAGTGTCTGTGAGCATGAACATGACTTTGGGGTCGGGCATGGGTGTGGCAGCAGGGCTGCAGACCCCGCAATCTGGTCAACACCATTCCTTCAAGGGCAGGGCACAAATGAAAGCAAGCGACATGCCAGTTGTCATGGACTTAGGGATTCTCTCTGACATCAGAGGATGGGACACCTTTTTCCACCCTGCCCGTGGAAACCCTGAGTGGTGCAGGTGCGTGTTGAGGCGGAGCTGGCTGACGGGTGCGCTGTCCAATGGCAAGTGGAGGCTTCGTGCTCGGCTGCCTGAGGTTCTTGCCTCTTCCTGCCACCTCAGCACCCAGAAGGCTCGAAGAGTAAGTCCCGTCCTGCCTTGCTGTGCATCTGGGGCTGGGCACTGGTTGGGGCAGATGGGACACCAGGAGCAAGGACTCAGTGCTCCAGCGTCAGGCCTGGGAAGTGGCTGGAGAAGGACCCTTACAAGCACCCCAGGACCTGACTGCGCAGGTGGCTTGTGATCTTTCCACTCTGGCCATCGGTCCGTTAACATCCCTGCGGCCCGGCTCTCTGGTGGGGCCAAGCAGCAGGCAACAGAGCTCTCCCAGAAAGAGGTATGTGGGCTTTAGTTGTATTTCATAATCCTTGGTCCCTGTTCAAAGTTTTAGCGTACTAGGAAAAGCTGGCTGGAGAGCGCATCTGCCGAAGGGGCCTGTGGAACCCTGCCTCTGGGCCAGCGCCTCTGTCATCGCGCCCTTGAGGAGCCGGCCCTCCGGGGGATGCCTGCTCCTCCCAGCTCACCCGCGGAGGCGCTGTCCCTGCTTTGACTTGTCGAGGAACAGGAAGCCGTCCTCCACAGGCCGCCCCGTTGGGTCTCAGGCTGGTGCTGGCAGCAGAGCGCTTGTCTGAGGATGTGACCCCTAGGACGGGCCGTCCGCACGCACCAGTGACCCACCGCGGAGCCCAGGCACGTACCTGGCCCTTCCCGGCCTGGTGCTGTGACTCTTTGGGGGTTTCAGCTTCTGGATTTCAAGAACACTGACCAAACTCCATCCTGGCCACACAGGCACGTGGGATGTGTTAAAGGAAGGGCGCTGGGCTCCGCCCACAGTTTCCGACTTCACAGGTTTGAGTGAGTCCCGGAGCGCGGCAGTTTTAAAGCGGCCTCCAGCAGCATCTCTGCCTCTGACTCGAGCTTCCCTGGGAGGAGATCCCTCTCTGCCTCAGGCTGGGCCATTCCTGCTCTCTGGATGGCTACCTCAGACCTGAGCACCGGGTCACTGTGTCAGGCTCCCTCTAGGTCCGTGGCTCTCAGCCTTGGCACCACACTGCGCTCCCTGCAGGCAACTGGATTGGGGATGAAGAGGTCAGCACTGTGTCTTCCTCCCTGGAAATGAGGTCCCCGCGCGTCCCACGTGGGGCACCGACTTCCTGTGTAAACAGTAACCCGACTTCCCGCTGCTCCCAGCGGCCGCAGAAGGCCCTTCCGAGCCTTGGGCAGAGCGAAGCAGAGGTCTGTGTCGGTGCCAAATCGCTGTGTTTTTCAGAGAGTCATTATATAGATATTTAAAGTCAAGGTTACAATCTGAGACAAATCAAACAGCTGTCCCCTGGAAGGTCACTAGAAGTGGAAAGCACTTTCTGGGCGGGGCACCCTCAAGGACAAATTGCCCCTTGTGATCCTGCTTGGGCACCTGCTGTTTAAGACAGGCCTGTGAGAGGTAGTCCTCAGCAGACACACACTGTCACTCCAGGAACGGTTGAACGGCTAATCTGGGGGAAAGAAACTCAATTTGAGTTGCATTTTGTGCTGCAAACATTTCAAGCATGTGTTTAACGTGCAAAAAAAACAAAACAAAACAAAACCCAGTTTTTTTAAAAGATAGGAAATATGTTTCTCCTTTGAAACTGAAATGATGTTCACTGCAGACCCCTATCCTGCTCCAAGAATGACTCATGTCCTGAGTGAATTGCTTAAGTTTGAAAAAAACCAAGCCACTCCTTTAGACCGCCCTCCTCCAGCCCTCCGTCGGATCCCAACACACGGGCTTTCCAGATTCCCGAGCTGGTGTGCTTTTTGTGCTAAAAAAAAAAGATGCTGTTGAATACTTGTCATGGTCCTGATTCCCACGCATCGTGTGGCAGATGCGTGTGGACTGGGCTGTGTTATCTGTAGTGCAAGTGCCTTGGACCTGCTTGTCCGTGTGGACCACATATCAGGGCTGCCCTGGCCAGGCCACCCTAAAATGAAATCATGACTTAAGGCTTTTGTCCCTCCAGAAGTAAATAAAGAGTCAGGGAGACAGCCCAGCCTCTGAAATCACAGGGCAGCCTTCCTGCCGGGCCTGGAGGAGAGGCGGCCGCCTCCATCTGCCTCCCAGGGCTGGTGACTCTGACAGGCAGGAAGGAAGCAGGCAACATCAAAGGGCGTTGGTCAGAGCCCCATGGCGACTGGGAACCTCTCTGTGACACACGTTTTCACAAGTCTGCATTTTTATCAGCTGCAGGCTAACCGTTTCCTTCCCTCTGTGTGTTGTGCGCCTTTCTGAATTGCCAGATTTTCTCACACATTTCAAATTCACCCTAGGTGATTCTGCTGGCTAGAGGTTGGCGCTAGACAGACCCATTCCCAGAGGCTAAATCCAGGCCCGCCCGACCTAGACCCGGAGGCGGAGGCGGAGGAGTTCAGGATTGGGAAGTAGGGACTGGCTTCCTTGGCTCGCTCTGGGCACCTGGCCTGCCCTCTTGCCCCACTTCCCCGGGCTCCTCGGAAGTCTCAGAGGCCCGCCAGCAGGACAGACCGAGCCCCATGGCCACCTGCCCAGCGAGCTCAGAGGGGCAGGCTGATGAAGGGATTCCTCCCACATCCGGACACATCTGCCTGGCCCTGCACGGGGGGGGGGGGGGGGGGGGGGGGGGGGGGGGGGGGGGGGGGGGGGGGGGGGGGGGGGGGGGGGGGTCCACAGGCTGTAGTTTCCATGGATGGAGGTGATGCTCCAGGGCTTTCATATCAGGATGAAGGACCACCTTTCCCCCTCCAATGTTCAATGTATCAGTTACACTTTTGTAATTTATGATAAAATGAATTACTGAAAAGCAAAATAAAAACCAAAGACATGTGAAGTACAACTGCAATTATTTATGGTGTCCTTCAGCAGGACATCAAGTTACTCTGTAACACTGCTGCGGACAAGTAAACAGAGACTGCTAATTACTTCTGGTCTCTGTGCTTACCTCGCTGCAGCCAGGAGCAGCCAGAGCACGGCCCTGCTCCTTGACTAGTTCAGTGAGTCCTGGAGGGAGAGGGAGAGAGGAGAGAGGCAGAGAGAGGCAGGGACACTGTGTGTATGGAGGCTGAGAGGGTTGGTATGTGTTCATGAGTGTGTATGCATGTTTGAAGCTGTGGGTGGGTGTGCGTGTGTGTGTGTGTGTGAGTGTGTGTGTGTGTGTGTGTGTGTGTGTGTGTGTGTGTGTGTGTGAGACTGTGGCACAGGACAGGGAGGGACAGGATTTGGGCAGACATGATGAGAAGCCTCTATGGGACTCAGAGGTGACTATTTAATTGGTGCCTGAGGGGTGGGTGGGGGGCAGGGAGAGGCTTTCCCAGAGAACAGACAAGACGGCCTGTCCTAGGTGGGCACGCCTGTTGGTGGCTGCTATTCCCACGCTTTGAGCACAGCACCTGGGCCGCAGCCGCATTCAGTGTGGACCCGCCATGTGTGCGCACAGGCCGGGTGTCTGTGTGCCCTAGCCTTTCCAGACGTCCTGGCCCCATGAAGACTTTCTGCCAGCCCTATTTTACTGATGAGACACTGAGACTCAAGGTGCTAGCAACGGGCTCAGGTGGCAGGACTAGAAGCCTCAAAATTCCCACGTGTACCCCCAGTTCTGGGTTTCATTCACAGCAGCCTCTGGGAGCATCCTTCCTTGGAGATGGTAATGTTGTTGCTGACTCTTGTTAGAAAAGGTGACTGAAAGAGAACTCTTATGTGGCCACCTTCCAGAAGCACTGGCTTTCAAGAAGTGGCCTGGCCAGTCTGGACTGAGGAGGATGTGATCAGAAATATGTAACATAATATTTATAGTATTGAATGACATGTATTATAAATAAATTATTTCAGGTAAATGTTTTTAACTAGTCAGGGTTGTGCAGGCGTCTTCTTTTTTGCAAGGATTGACAGGGGACAGGGGCACAAGGGTGTTTTTAGTGTTCTGTAGAAATGTGTTCATTTCTATTTAAAAAACGGTAAAAAGTATTTTCTGAAATTTTTTACCTGGGGCCAAGAAATAAGTCTAGCTGTCCTTAAAAGTCTTCCTTCTTGTGGCTTCACAAGGCAGTCTCTTCAGGAGAGGATTTCGGGCCCTCCAGGAGCACTCGGCCTCATGCACCGCCCACCGCTGCCAGGAACCAGCCGGGAGCAGTCAGCGTGCAGCCCCTCCGCTTGCTGGGCTCCGCACTGGTGGGGAGACGTGCATGCAGCTCCCCGGAGAGCCTGGGGACCGCGTCTGATTTATGTAAGACTGCACATTCTTCTGTAAAGATGATGATATATTTTGAGCACTAGTCCTCAGCTTTCGCTGGCAGAGTGCGTGCCTTTCTCAGGGAAGGCTGTGCTCCACCGCCTGAACAGTGTCGTCTGGAACCCGCCGCACTGGGCTGCTCCCGTGGACCTCCAGTGTGAGGCTGGGTGGTGGAAGAGCCAGATAAAGGACATTCGAAGCCTTCTTAGGAACTTTACTTTCACTGCGGGTCACCATCAGGTGGGCAAATGAGTCCTGGTCCCTAGTGGGAAGGTACAGGCTCTCTGGTGGGGGAGATATGTCAGATTATGTCGCCTACCACAGAACACAGTACCAGAAGTGGCCTCTCTAGGTTGGTGGCTGGCCACCCCCCAGTCTCCTGCTTCCCTGGCATGGTGTTCGGACACCTGGAACTCCTCACTGAAGAAGAGATAGAGCTGGTAGCCATATCTAAGATTTTAATCTGTTGAGCAATTCATCCTCTGAAACCGTGGTTAATCTTGATTGAGAAGCAATCCAGTTTGATTTTCTTACTCAGAAAACATGAATTTTTAACATCTGAATGAAGAGAAGTTTTGTGCTAACAGATTCTTTTGGCCACTCAACTTCCCCCCCGCCCCCATGGTTATCTATATTTGACTTTCCAATGCATTAATTTTGGGCTTACTTTCCGTGGTCCTATAGCACTAGGCATGAATGTCTGTGATGTTGAGTAACTGGCATTTTCTGGTCACAGACAGGGAGTTGTGGTGGTGTAGTGGAAGGCGCCCCGGGACTTGGGCTCATGTCCTGACATTCAATAGTTCTGCATAAACTGCCTTATGTCTGTTCCTGCTTTCGTAAAATGAGGGGCTTGAAGTATCTTCTGAATTCACTTCTGATTTAGTCTCTGAGTTTGACTGAGTGCCCTGTTCCTGGAGTTTTTTCCTCAGTACGATCTGCAGAAAAGCAATAGTTGGTTAAGTATTCTCTATGCTGTCATCAGGCCAGGGTATTTTTCTGCAATCAAGTGATATAATTAGGTGGAGAATCAAGAAGTCAGAGAGTGGCAAGATGGCGGAGAGGTAGGGAACACCGTTACCTCCGCAGGCCTGCAAACATCGAACTGAGAAGATTTTAAAGCCACAACTTTCTGATCTCCAGGAGCCGGCGTGGGCGCACTGGCCCCTTATTGATATCAGCCCCACAGATGGCGGAGTGAGTGAGTGAAAACTGGGCACGGAGACTCTGAGGGAGGGAGCGCCCAGGCTCAGAGCGGAGCTGGGAAAGAGAGCGCCCAGAGACTCAGCCCCGGGCGCAGAGAGGGCCGGTCTGGCACCACCCGGTGCAGGGCCGGGAGCTCGCAGAAGGGGCCGTGCAGGCGGGCACAGAGCTGTGAGAGCTGCATGAGGGCCGGCAGCCTTCCGGCGAGAGGCGGCGCGGACGCCTGGGGCCAGCCGGCCTCCAGGGAGGTACGGAGCCAGGGGAAGCAGAGAGACCTTAGTCTGCGGAGGCCTTCGTCCGCAGAGCGGGCGAGAGACAGAATTTCCACTCGCAGCCGCTGGGCGCAGGGCGAGGAATCGGACCCCCTCAGCGGCCGCGGACCTCAGGTGGAGCCAGGGAAGCGCCGGCTCCCCACGGCCCCTGCGCAGCCCCCCAGAAAGCCGCTTGGCGCCAGAGGTTACTTTGGCGATGGCAGAAAAATTAAAGGGATTTAAAGGCCTAGTGGACCTTAGAAAATGGAAACAATTTGACCCGCCCATGGCATGGGGAGGTTGGACTCAAGAGAGCGGCTGCTGGCAACGCGCGGTCTGAGAGGGGCTTGAGGCGCCGCCATTCTTCTCCCCGCACCCACTAAGGCGGGGCCTCAGAGACCAGGCCCGGAGACCGGACATACTTACACCGAACCGCGCCCATCCGGCTGGAGAGCTGGATTCTTCTCTTCGTGCTATTTTTAATTTTTATTTTCTTTTCAATTTTTTTCTATCCTAATTATCTTTAATTTTTAAGTTTCCATAATTTCCCCCTTGTTTTCTCTTTTCTATTTTCCGGTTTCATCCTTCTCTCCCTTTTCGCCCTGGAGGCAGGGAAAGACCAACATTTAACACTGCTGTGATAGATCAACCCTTACCATCCAGATATTTTTCGCTTATCTCATTGTTATCTTTATCCTCCACAGGTCTTAGGCTCTCAGACTATCCTTTATCTCTGGCTGTCTCTGTGCCCCCTGGTTTTTGTTTTTGTTTTCTTTCTCCTTTCCTGTCCTCTCTTTTCATTCCTGCTCCCCTTTTGTCCTTTCCCACTTGGTTTGCTTGTTTACTGGATCTGTCAGTGCACTTGCCTGCTTGTGTTCCTTGTGTGTTTGTCTGTGTTCTTTTTCAGGGCTACCTCAAAAAACAGGCCAAAGCTCACATGGTGGAAAGTCTCAATTATCACTGAGTAAGGAAATATATTAATACAAGCACAACAAGAGAAACTGAAAGATACCATTTAAAGATCATCTCCTGAAACAACAGGCCCTGGACAGTCAAAGAGCCTCCTTTAGTAGAGCCATACTAACAGGCACACAGTGCAGAAAGAGCTTTTAAAATTGACAAGAGACAGAAAGCTGGCCAAAATGATGAAACGAAAGAACTCTCCTCTAAAGAAATCACAGTGACAGAACGGCTCAAAACAGACACAAGCAACATAACTGAACAAGAATTTAGAATGATTATCATAAAATTAATCGCTGGGCTTGAAAAAAGCATAGAAGCTGTCAGGGAAGATATTGATACAAAGACTAGGAACCTTCAAAACAGCTGTGATGAGTTTAAAAAGGCTCTAAATGAGGTGAATAATAAAATGGAGGCTGCCAATGCACGGATTGAAGAAGCAGAGAGAATAGGTGAATTAGGAGACACAGTTATAGCAAAAGAAGAAGACGAGAAAAAGAGAGTGAAAGTGATACAGGAGCATGAAAGGAGAATCAGAGACCTGAGTGATGCATTCAAAAGGACAATATTCGTATCATAGGAGTCCCTGAAGAAGAAGAAAGAGAAAAAGGTCCCAAAGGGGTGTTGGACCAAATTATACACAAAAATTTCCCCAATCTAGGGAAAGAGAAAGACATTGAAATTCAAGAGGCATACTGAACTCCTCTAAGACGTAACATAAACCGACCTTCAGCATGACATATCATAGTGAAACTGGCAAAATATAAAGACAAAGAGAGAATTCTGAAAGCAGCTAGGAATTAAAGGCCCTTAACATACAAAGGGAAACCTATCAGAGTGGTTACAGACTTATCTACTGAAACTTGGCAGGCCATAAAGGAATGGCAGGAAATCTTCAATGTGATGAACAGGAAGAATATGCAGCCAAGAATTCTTTATCCAGTGAGCCTGTCATTCAAAATAGAAGGAGAGATAAAGATTTTCCCAAATAAACAAAAGTTGGGAGAATTCATCACCACCAAACCAGCCCTACAAGAAATCCTAAGAGGGACTCTATGCGGGAAACGTAGCAAGGAATATAAGGTACCAGAGACATCACGACAAACATGCACTCTACAGGGAACACAATGAATCTAAACCCACATTTGTCAATAATAACACTGAATGTAAATGGACTGAATGCTCCAGTTAAAGTACACAGGGTAGCAGAATGGATGAAAAAATAAAATCCATCTATTTGCTGTCTACAAGAGACTCATCTTAGACGTGAAGACACCTCCAGATTGAAAATAAGGGGGTGGAGAAATATCTACCATACAACTGGACACCAAGAGTAAGCCGGAGTAGCCATACTCACATTGGACAAACTAGACTTTAAAGTAAAGGCAGTAACAAAAGATGAAGAAGGACATTATTTAATAATTACAGGGTCTCTACATTAGGAAGAGCTAACAATTATAAACATCTATGCTCTGAATTTGGGAGCTCCCAAATACATAAAACAACTAATCACAAACAGAAGCAATCTTATTGATAAGAATGTGCTAATTTCAGGGGACTTTAATACCCCACTGACAATAATGGATAGGTCAACCAGACAAAAAAATCACTAAACAAACAGTAGACCTGAGTGGCACATTGGAACAGATGGAATTAAAGGATATATTTAGAACTCTGCATCCTGAAGCTAGGGAGTTCACTTTCTTCTCGAGTGCGCATGGCACATTCTGCAAGATTGATCACATACTGGGTCATCAAAAAGCCCTCCATAAATACAAAAGAATTGAGATCATACCATGCATACTTTTAGACCACAATGCTATGAAACTTGAAATCAACCACAGGAAAAAGTCTGGAAAACCTCCAAAAATGTGGAGGTTAGAAACTACCCAACTTAAGAATGACTGGGCAAACCAGGCAATTAGAGAGGAAATTAAAAAATATATGGAAACAAATGAAAATGAAAATACAACAATCCAAACTCTCTGGGAGGCAGCAAAGGCAGTGCTAAGAGGAAAGTTCACTACAATTGAGGCTTAGCTCAACAAACTAGAAAAAGCGCAAACTCAAAACCTAACGGATCACCTAAGGAAACTAGAGAGGGAGCAGCAAGAGCACCCCAAACCCAGCAAAAGAAGAGAAATAATAAAGATCAGGGCAGAAATAAACAAGATGGAATCCACAAAAACAATTGAACAGATCAATGAATCCAAGAGTTGGTTTCTTGAGAAAATAAACAAAATTGATAAACCTCTAGGTAGGCTCCTCAGAAAGAAAAGAGAGAACACTCAAGTAGACAAAATCATGAATGAAAATGGATCTATTACAACAGATCCCTCAGAAATACAAGCAATCATCAGAGATTACTATGAAAAATTACATACCAACAAACTGGACAATCTAGAAGAAATGGAAAAATTCCTAAATGTACATCCACTACCAAAATTTACACAGGAAGAGATAGAAAATTTGAACAGACTCACAACCAGTGAAGAAATCGAATCAGTTATCAAAAATCTCCCAATGAATAAAAGCCCAGGGCAGGATGGATTCCCAGGGGAATTCTACCAGACATTTAAAACAGAGTTAACATCGCCCCTTCTCAAGTTATTCCAAAAAATAGAAATGGAAGGAAGACTTCTTGACTCATTCTATGAAGCACATATCACTTTGATTCCTAAGCCAGACAGAGACCCAATAAAAAAAGAGAACTACAGGGAAATATCCTTAATGAATATGGATGCAAAAATACTCAACAAGATACTAGCAAATCGAATTCAACAGCATATAAAAAGTATCATCCATTATGATCAAGTGGGATTCATTCTTGGGTTACAAGGCTGGTTCAATATTCACAAATCCATCAATGTGATCCATCACATTAACAAAAGAAAAGAAAAAAAACCATATGATTTTGTTGATAGATGCAGAAAAGGCATTTGACAAAATACAACATCCCTTTTTAATAAAAACCCTCGAGAAAGTCAGGATAGAAGGAACTTACCTAAACCTTATAAAAGCAGTTTATGAAAAGCCCACAGCTAATATCATCCTCAATGGGGAAAAACTGAGAGCTTTCCCCCTGAGATCAGGGACATGACAGGGGTGTCCACTCTTACCATTGTTGTTTAACATAGTGTTGGAAGTCCTAGCATCAGCAATCAGACAGCAAAAGGAAATAAAAGGCATCAGAACTGGCAAAGAAGAAGTCAAACTTTCACTTTTCACAGATGACATGATACTCTACATGGAAATCCCGGCAGACTCCACCAGAAGCCTTCTAGAACTGAACAATGAATTCAGTAAAGTGGCAGGTACAAAATCAACATGCAGAAATCAGCTGCATTCTTATACACCAAAAATGAAGCAACAGAAAGAGAAGTAAAAAAACCGATCCCATTCACAACTGCACACACACACCAAAAAAAACCACATAAAATACCTAGGAATAAACCTAACCAAAGTTGTAAAAGACCTATATGCTGAAAACTATAGAAGACTTATGAAGGAACTTGAAGAAGACCCAAAGAAATGGAAAAACATTCCATGCTCATGGATCAGAAGAATAAACATTGTGAAAATGTCTTTATTACTCAAAGCAATTTACACACTGGATGCAATCACCATCAAAGCTGCACCAGTATTCTTCTCAAAGCTAGAACAAACTATTTTAAAATTCGTATGGAACCACAAAAAACCCTGAATAGCGAAGTCACATTGAAGAAGAAAACCAAAACGGGAGGCATCACAATCCCAGACTTTAGCCTCTACTACAAAGCTGTCATCATCAAGACAGTATGGTATTGGCACAAAACAGACACATGGACCAATGGAATAGAATAGAGAACCCAGAACTGGACCCACAAGTATATGGCCAATTAATCTTTGATAAAGCAGGAAAGAGTATCCAATGGAAAAAAGACAGCCTCTTCAATAGGTGGTGTTGGGAGAGCTGGACAGCAACATGTAGAAGAATGAAATCAGACCACTTTCTGACACCATTCACAAAAATAAACTCAAAATGGATGAAGGACCTGAATGTGAGACAGGAAACCATAAAAAGCCTTGAGGAGAAAGCAGGAAGCAGCCTCCTTGACCTCAATTGCAGCAATTGCCTACTCGACACATCCCCAAAGCAAGGGAATCAAGAGCAAAAATGAACTATTGGGACCTCATCAAGATTAAAATCTTCTGCAAGGCAAAGGAAACAAACAAACAAACAGGCAACTGACAGAAGGGGAAAAGATAGCGGCAAATGGCATATCAGATAAAGGGCTAGTATCCAAAATCTATAAGGAACTCACCAAACTCCATACCCGAAAAACGAATAATCCAGTAAAGAAATGGGCAGAAGATCTGAATAGTCACTTCTCCAAAGAGGACATGCAGATGACCAATAGGCACATGAAACGATGTTCACCGTCGCTCATCATCAGGGAAATACAAATCAAAACCATACTTAGATACCGCCTCACACCAGTCAGAGTGGCTGAAATGAACAAATGAAGAGACTATAGATGCTGGCGAGGATGTGGAGAAATGGACACCCTCCTACACTGTTGGTGGCAATGTAAACTGGTGCAGCTGCTCTGGAAGTTCCTCAAAAAACTATCAAAAGTTTTGGAGGTTCCCCAAAAAACTATCAGTGGAACTCCCCTATGACCCAGCAATAGCACTGCTGGGGATCTACCTAAGGGATACAGGAGTGCTGAGGCAAAGGGGCGCATGTACCCCAATGTTTGCAGCGGTACTTTCAACAATAGCCAAATCATGGAAAGAGCCTAAATGTCCATCAACTGATGAATGGATCAAGAAGATGTGGTATATATACACAAGGGAGTATTATATGGCAATGAGAAAGAATGAAATCTAGCCATTTGTAGCAAGGTGGATGGACCTCGAGGGTGTCATGCTAAGCGAAATCATTCAGGCAGAGAAGGACAGATACCATATGTTTGCATTCATAGGTCTAACAGGAGAACAGGAGAAACTTAATGGAGGACCAGGAGGAGGGGAAGAGGGAAAGAGAGTTAGGGAGAGAGAGGGACACGAATCATGAGAGACTATTGAATACTGAAAAGGAACTGAAGGCTGAAGGTGGAGCGGGGGGAAGGGTGTGATGATCATGGAGGAGGGCACTTCTGGGGAGAAGCACTGGGTGTTATATGGAAACCAATTTGACAATAAACTATTATATAAAAAAAGAGAGAATCAAGAAGTCAGAAGGAATGTCTCAGCATTGCCTGGAATTAGCTGAGGGCTCTGAATCCCTTACCCAAAGAAGGCAGGGGCAGGGGCGGGGATGAGATAGGCCTCTGAGACCTACATTAAGTCCCAAACAGTTCAATTTCACTCAAAACACTTCTGTGAAATACAATCCCACGGATTCTCTTCCTGAGTCTTCTATGATCATGCCCCATTGCATCGTTTCTAACACATGGTAGTTCATTCTCACACTCCAGCAGCAGGATTTTAAGATTCTTCCCACGGCTTGATGGGTTAGAACAGTTACAGTAAATGTGGAGCCCAGAGGACATGCACAGGTTTTGAGGCAAAGCCAGCCTGTGTCCATAACACTACAGTAGATGGAGTCTTCGAGCAAAGGTCAGGACTGGCCCACAAAGGAAGTGACAGGGCTCTGGTGGCTCTGTCCTCCTTCTCGGTGCCTTGCCTGCTTTACACATTCTTCATCAATCTGCATTCACCTATTTAACATAGGCTTCCTAGGACAAATCTGCTGTTCTAGGAAGTGATTTGACAAATTAATTCACAAGAAGTTATAAATGAATTTTATCATTCTTACTTTATGCATGTAAAGGCACAAAAGCTGTCTAACTCCATGTCCAAGTTAATGATATTACAAGTTTTTCAAAATTTTCTTTTCTTCAGGGCTCAGTAATGGGTTTCAGAAATTAGTAAAACTTCTGCAGTATGTTGTTTTGCTATGCTCTGTTGGTATCACTAGCCCTCTAAGATGTTATCTCTGACATATTCATAGCATCACCGTCACACACATGAGGTGTGCCCCCCCATTTTTAAGCTCCAGAGATGTCCTGGAGAGCATGCTCTTAGATTTGATTTTCAGAGATCTTTTCAAGTTGTGTGTGAATGAGCCAAGCCCTTTATCTTCCTTCAGAAGGAGCTTAAACTAAGGCTGCATTAGTGAGGAATGAGGGAATGCATTTCCTCATGGCTCCACCAAAGATCTGAACTTCTAAGACAAGACTTGACATAGTCATCCCTTTTCCTCCAGTTGGAGTGAAGACTGAAGGTGAATTTATGAAATTAGTTCTTTCTAGGTAGGTATTTCTTTGAAAATAAAAATTGTTTGCACATGTGCTTTCTTTTGTGGCAACACAAGCTTTTTTCTGTGTCTTTCAACTTGGTGCAGCTTAAAATTTTCTTGTGAAAGACATAGAGAACCAGTTTCCTACTTTTCCTGTTTCAGCTCCAAGATTCTAGGCTTTTCCTAGTATTATGATTAATACTCTCTAATCTTCCTTTCCCCACCTTTTAATTTTTTAATTACATATTTAAGGACTTCATCCATCCATCCATCCATCCATCCATACACTAATCTACCCATCCACTCACTGGTGCTGGATCTTCTGTCAGTTCTAGAAATCCCAATATAAATAAGATAGTCTATTACCCTTCTGTGGTTTTTAGTCATGTTCTAGGTAAGGAGGACTGTATGGTGTGATCTGGCTAAAAGGGTGCTCAAGGGCCAGGAAACATTGTGAGCATTAAAAATGAAGTTGGTGACTATCTTTAGGGAAGTTTTGTTGAAATCTTATCATGTAGATGTTGATAAATTGATTTTGATAACTAATGACTATGATAAATGCCTAGCCCTATGCCTAGAATATTGGCTTTTTAACACACACTTGGACAGTTGATGATGGACAGACACCCTTATGAAGCTTATTGGTGAAAAGTGTGCAAATGAAATGATAAATGTTGGTAGAGCTTTAGATTCAGGGCAAAATAGCTCAGTGGATACTTGTAGTTTCAATGTTAGTGATATGATACTATTTCACCATTTTTAAGGGCTTGGTACAGAAAGAACTCATTTTCTAAGTGGCAGAATACTGTTAATACAAATAGATGTTGGGTCAAAGGGGACTTCTTACTTCCTTTGTGCTCAAAATAGGCAGTATTTTTTGGGGTTGAAAGATTCTCTATTCCAGAAATCTGGTATCATCACAGTCTTACTTTAGATGCTGAAAAATATTCTGTGGCTACCATTCCAAACTCTAGGAAAGAGGTGTTATTTCTTTTATAAAACAGAGTGATTTCCAGAGCTAATTATTTCCTTCTGTCAAACAAAGCAATAGTAAATGGTCATCTGACTCTTTCATCGTGACCCAATACAACCAGCTCATCCACTTCCTTGCTCCAATTTCCTGCATTGTTATAGAGAAGGTCTGTGGGTTTCAGTACAACATCCTTTAGAAAGTATGGCCAAAAGTTCTTGCTGTCTCCCCAGGAGGAGTAGGAAGAGGGTGGAGCTGACAAAACAGTTTTGTGTGTAAATAGGAATCTCATTGATGAGAAAGGCACTGCTTTCTGCGCAGGATATCTACAGGAATATTAACAATTGGGTGTTACTTGCTGTTGACCTTGATAGATATTTTACAAACTGGGGCTATAACGCTCTCTGGAATTTCCCTGCATCATTTTCCTCATCATCTTTAGAAACACCACCAGTGGCACTGAACTGCCCTCGGTCATGATCCTGCCCCATAGAGACCCCTAAATCTGACTGTTTATTTGAAAGTAACTGCTCTGCACTTTGACTGAATTGGGAAGGGCTTCTTACTTGGTGAATGCCCAGTGGAAGTTCACTATCTGCCTCCCACCTCCTCCATTCTGCACATCTATGAAAAATGATCCTTTCTTAGTTCTTGTTTCCCAAATTCTGGATTGAAGGCAGGCACTTTATATGTAGGGAGAACAAGTGGACAGTAAATGGGGAAAAACCTGGGGAAGCAGACAAAGAGTGAGAGGCAGTATGTTCTGGATGCCACAAAGGGTTGTGTCATCTGTATAATGTCTGAAAGGCCCAGAACAATGGTTACTGGTCAATAAAATTCTCTTAGAGTGATCTAACCTAAAAATCTCTCAGTATACTCAATCTGAAGAACCAGCATTGTGACCAGCATTGACCTTTGGCTTCAGCTTTTACATCTACTTTCCCACTCTTGGATTTCTGTTCAACATCCATTTGTTACCTACTTCTCTGTAGACCAAATGCTCATGGGGTGTCGGCTCTGCGCCCTGCAGTGCACTCTTAGAGGCAAAGGCAGAAGCAGTGAGGAGGGTGGGGTGGACAGATGGTTTTCATGTGGTAAGATGAAACAGTCACGGGACCACTAGTATGAGGAAGTTCTGGACTCTTGTAGGCCTGTTGGATGCATGGCATCTCACTCAGTTGAGAGTCAGGATTACCAGAGGCATGATTGGAGTGTCGTGTTCAATCTCACAGCAGCTTGAGTTCTGTGCTTCAGAAGATCAGCTCAATGCCCACTCAGTGGGATTTTAGGCATTTTAGTACAACCCTTTGCTGTGTCTGCAACCAGAGTAGGTAACTGAAACTTTGCCATTAGATATTCATTCACTAGGTATCATAGTTTTGGTTCACTTCTTGATTAAAATAAAATGTAACTTGAGGAGGAGCCATCTTAACTTGACAGTTCATGTGCATATCACATGGCTGTTCAAGAAAGAAGTTTGGAAGAGGGGTGGGTGGAGAGCAAAGGGAACAGATTTATGCTGACTTGACTTTATGGCTTGAATTAGAAACTTGAAGTCCTTCGCAGTGACCTCTAGCACAGTGCCCCTTGGTAGCTCTGATGACCACTGCTGAGTGGGGATATGCCTGGGCCATTTACATGTACAATCTATTCTCATATTTCCTATTTCTCTCCAGAAGGGCTAAACCTATGGAATCCCCACCTCCAGGGCGAATCCTTGCTTCTCACATTTATTGGTGCAGAGTCAGGGGGCCATGGTGATGGTGGGGAGGAAGGCCAACAGCAGCACTAAAGGAATTGTGTAAGGGAGATGTGGGGCACGCTGACTCAGGGTAAGAATGAGCCCCAGAACTCAGCTCACTCATTGCCTTTGTTGGTGGATAAATTGGAGATTCTGAGAAGGTGAATGGGTCATTTGCCAAATTCAGGGAGAGACCATACTCAAGGCTTCTGACTTTCGTACATTAGCCCCCAGTAACTAAGCATGGTATCCTGCCTGGGGGGTGGTCATTTCACCTGGTACCCAAGGTACTGGAGTACCTTGCCAAAGGTACCAATATTCCATCCTACCCTGTTCAAAACAGGGAAAGGCTGTCTGTGATGGGCTGCTAGGTACTCACGCAAAATTTTTGGTGGCTAGGACTTTCTGTCCTTACCAACTATAGAAACATCCAGGGAATGAGCCTGGGGGGAAGGATGAAGACTTTTCTGAAGGTGGAGAAATTTGCTGCAACATAAATTTAGGTCAAGGCCTTAGGTCTAGATGGTAGTGTTGGGTGAGACTGATTTGTGGGGGTGGTCAATCCAGGTCAGTTAGCAGGCAAGACTGTGAGCGCTCCAAGGAAGTAGATCACAGCCGATTCCACTGGGCCTCAAGAGCCTGTGTTCAGAGCAGGGGCCGGCCAGCCGGGGGACAGGTGCTTATTGAAAAAATACAATGTGTTACATGGTCAGCTTGGTCTCTCTTGTGCTATGGTACAGTGTGGTGTGGTGTGGAACACTACAATACCATGTAGCACAGCATAGTATACTACAACGGAGCAGAGTAACTTTAGTGCGCAGAATATAGTTATGATTCAGGCCGGTGTGGTACAGTGTGGTGCGGTGCGGTCCAATACACGGTAGTGGAGTATGTGAGCGCA
Organism: Suricata suricatta; assembly: GCF_006229205.1. Taxonomy (NCBI): domain Eukaryota; kingdom Metazoa; phylum Chordata; class Mammalia; order Carnivora; family Herpestidae; genus Suricata; species Suricata suricatta. Next base: position 925,197 of record NC_043714.1, read on the forward strand.
CAGAGCAGCGCAGTGTACGGGGGGTGCAGCCTAGTGCTGCTGGGGGACCTGCACCCCAGTGAGTGTAGTGTGGCACACTGCAGCGTAGTGCGATCCAGGCCAGGGGCGCGTGTAGAGCATATGGTGCAGGATGATGGAGTCTGGTCCAGCATATGAGAGTACAGTACAGTAGAGCACGGAACGAGGAGTACAGCGGACCGGCCGCACAGTGAGCACCGGACAGCACCGTGCGGGATACACCATACCGCCCCGTGTAGTATGGGACAGCGTATGGTGCAGGATGACGCACTGCAGCGCAATATATTAGCATGGAGGACACCCGAGCCCAGAGCAGAACGGCGCGGCGCGGTCCCGCTGGGGAACCCGCCCCCCCCCGCGCGGCGCGGTCCCGCTGGGGAACCCGCAACAGAGTGACAACAGTACAGCACCCTGCAGCGGAGTCCAGTCCAGGTGCGTGCAGCAGGGTGCAGCACAGACAGCACAGAGCAGCACAGACCGTGTATCACAGAGCTCAGCCCAGTAAGTCAGCTCAGAGGAGCCCCGCCCGGCACCGCAGCGCAGCCCAGCCCGCACCCACAGTAGAGGTCCGGCCGCAGTGCGGTGATGTAAGCACAGCGGGGAGAGAGGGAGGGAGGGAGGGAGAGAGAGAGAGAGAGAGAGAGAGAGAGAGAGAGAGAGAGAGAGCGCGAGCGAGCCTCATGTGCCTGCACTGCTCTTGGGCATGGTTTAGGTATTTCCATCTGTTTCACCATCTCCCTGTTGGACTCCGTTTTCTTTCTGGCCTTTTGCTCATGTAAGCAATCCTGCCACGAACAGGCCCATCTGTGTGTCTTTGCACACGTGTGTGACTATTTCCCTATTGTCCTTGTTTTCTGAATGAGATCTAGGCCCTGGGTCAGAGGGCCTTGCTGGAGCAATGCCTCCTCAGAGCCCCCGTGACGGTGTGCAGCTGGCTGAGGCCCTGGGCTGCAGCGCGCACCCGAGCGGCCGGGGGCACCACTCGGCGTCCAAACCCATCTAGCTGGTCAGGCTTCAGCTGGGGAACCTCAGCCACTTCCCTGGTGGGCCAAGAGCGAGGCCCCAGGACCCGGAGGCCTCGCCCGGCCTGCGGCGGAGGCGGCCTGGGGGACAGTGCAGCACAGATCTGCAATATCAGCAACTCTTCATCAATCTGGCGAGACCAAAGCCAAGTCTCCAAACAAACATTTCCTGCGTGAACAATGTGTTTGTTATATATCCCTCATTTGTTTATGATGACTGTGTCAGCCACACTGATTTACATAAACACTGCCAATCTCGGGATGTCACACTCTCAACAAAAGTAGCTGAGTACAAACAGCATGCCCCAGTTTTAATTCATATTGTCTAAACATAGCAGATGTTGATAAAACGAGCCAACAAGAAAAGACAACAAAGGAGACCATTTGCAGGGGGCTTTTGATTAAAATGCATTCCACATTGACAAAACGTTACAATATTAATGGAATGGATCATTTAAATGTCATTTTTGGCTCCTACGGAAATATAAAGCAAGCTCTACTTGAACTTTTGCAGCTTCCAGACATAAATGTATGGGATGGGTGTATATGCATTTGTAAGTGAGCCGCATAGAGCATAGAAGCATAGAGCATAGCCGCATAGAGCATAGAAGCATAGAGCATAGAAGCATAGAGCATAGAAGCATAGAGCATAGCCGTATAGAGCATAGAAGCATAGAGCATAGCCGCATAGAGCATAGCCGCATAGAGCATAGCCACATAGAGCATAGAAGCATAGAGCATAGAAGCATAGAGCATAGCCGTATAGAGCATAGAAGCATAGAGCATAGCCGCATAGAGCATAGCCACATAGAGCATAGAAGCATAGAGCATAGCCGCATAGAGCATAGAAGCATAGAGCATAGCCGCATAGAGCATAGCCGCATAGAGCATAGAAGCTTCCCGCTCCCCTGTTAGTTATTTGGTTGTTTGGTTTTGTACATGCCGTACTGCTGCTGTGTTGCAGCTTCAATCTTGGACGTGCTGAAGGTTCATAACCTGCCAGAGGATGGTCTTTACAATCCTTATGAGCCATGTCAGACCGTGCTGGACCCAGAGTCTCCAGGGCCCACGGCTGGGACGGAGTCTTGCCCCACTGGGCCCAATGACTGACTTGGAACCTCTCAATAATGTGATTCTGGGAAGCAGGTGTTATAGTCCAAGGGGGTGTGAAGATAAATGAGGAGACAAAACTAGCTGAGGATTTCATAAATTCCTTCCACTTTGTATTGGCGACCAGGGAAGGCCCTGGCAAAGGCGATTGGCAAAGTCCTGCTGTTGGATAATTTAAAATCAGACTACAGCAGGCAGAGGGTTCAAGCCTCTCATAGTCAAGAATGACATAATTGACATTGAATGTTGACGCCGAGCCTTTGTTTAGTATGGTTCACAGAGAGAAATAAGATGGAATACTTCATCTTTGCGTTTTAATGAGCACTTGGGTCCAAAGAGAGTCCTTGGACTTGGCTGTGGATGTCATGGGGCCCAGGTGACTGGGCTGGTGACTGTGGTGGGTGGGAGACCCACCTCCTGCAGTTCCTTCCGAGGCGCCGCCACATCCCCGGGATTCCTTGGTAGGCGTGCTCTCTGGGATTGGAGCGGGGGCTGGAGCTCAGTGTGGCACAGTAAGGGGGCTCCGTGGCTCCAGCGAGCTGGGGCAGGCGTGGGGGGCCTCTGCACCCGGGCACTGCTGCGTCGCCTCCCACGGGCCGTGGCCTCCGCTGGAAGCGGGCCTGCTGCTTGGGGAACGTATGTCCCGATTTGAAGCGGGGCTTTTCACACTCACTGCATTGGGTTGCTGTTAAAAATTAAGGTCTGTAACGTCATTAAAGTGGAGCTTATTCCATAAGAAATACCCTGTAATTGGTAGCTATTATTCCTGCTGCGTTTGTTTGTGTTTTGGGCTCATCAGCTCCAGTTCTCAGCCAAGGTCATTTACATCAGGTTTTGTCATGGTGTCGGGTCAGCACATTGGGATGTTGGAATTAGCCCGAACATACTGCTGAAGGAAGTAAGTCCTTCCAGCGGACAGACGGGGCAGGGCTCAGTCTAGGGGCAGAGACTGCGGCTGAGGTACGAAAACCTTGACATAAGGAGAAGGGAAATAGAATTAATTACTTCTGTGACTAATGACTCATTAAGAAGGAGGCACAGTTCACCACAGTATTTCTTTGTAGTGGTAAAATGTTATTACTTCTATAGATTTTGGCATTTATACAATGGCAATATTCAGGTTTCTTCTGTAGTTGGAGAAACAACGACAAAGAAGCTAAGTGTCTTTTCCAAGGTCGTACAGACTTTGGCGGCATCTCCAAACTCAGGCTAATGTTTTACTCTTGTCTATACTGTCTTTTTCAGTAAGACTTTACATGATCTCTAAACCAAGGAGTCTGTTCTACTGGGAGAGGAAAGAATATGGTGTTTAATGCCCAAGTAAGGAATTTGCCCAATACCTTTGCAGAATGTTCATGAAGGATGAACACTTTCCAGCTGCAGGAAAGGGTAGATGAGAAAGAGTAAAATGACAAAAATTCTTTTTTTTTTTTTTTTTTTTGTATTTCCATTAGGCTTTGGGTACCAAGGAACTGTCATTTTTTTTAAAACTAAGATTTTTCATTTTGAATTAATTCATAGTAGGTTCACATGCAGTTGTAAAAAAAAAATACAAAAAATCTTATGTAACCACTACCCAGTTCCCCCCAATGGTAACATTTTTTAAAAGTGTAGAATAATGTTGCAACTAAGATATTGACGTTGATACAAAGTACAGAGTGTTTCCAACTCCATAAATATCCTTTAAATTTCCCTTTGGGGGCACCTGAGTGGCTCAGTTGATTAGGTGCCGCATTTGGGCTCAGGTCATGGTCTTGTGGTTTGTGGGTTCAAGCCACACATCAGGCTCTCTGTTGTCAGCTCAGAGCCTACTTCAGATCCTCTGTCCCACTCTCTCGCTGTCTTTCCCCTGCTTTCTCTCTCTCTCAAAGACAAACATTTTATTTTTTAAAGGAAGAATTATAGCCATACCTACAAATTCTTCCAATGTACCCACCTGAAAGGGGGTAGCCACTCATCAACCAGCTCTTCATTTCTATAATTTTGCTACTTCAAGAATGTTACATAAATGGGAGGTTATGGTGTATAATTTGTTTTCATTGATGAGTAACTCTCTGGAGACTTATACAGCTTGGGTGTATCAATAGTTCACTGCTTTTTATTACCAAGTAGTGTTCCATGGCATGAACATACCGTTATTTGTGAGTCATTCACCCCACGAAGGCTATCTGGAATATTTCCTATTTTGGGCTGTTATAAATAAGGTTGTACATTTATGTGCAGGTTTCTTTTTGTGTGAATGTAAATCTTCATTGTTCTAGAATAAATGCTGAGGAGAGCAATTGCTAAGTTGCATAGTAGTTGCATATTTATTTACTTTATTATCAAGCTGTTTTCCAGAGTGACTATCATTTTATATTCTCACCAGCAATGTGTGAGTGATCCAGTTTCTTGGCATCCTTGTCATCATTTAGTGTTATTATGATTTTTCATTTTCTTTTAATTTAGCTATCTTGATAAATGTGTAATAATATCTCATTTTAAATTTCTTTTAATGTTTTATTTATTTTTGAGAGAGAGAGAGATAGCTTGAGCAGGAGAGGGTCAGAGAGAGAGGGAGACACAGAATCCGAAGTGGGCTCCAGGCTCTGAGCTGTCAGCACAGAGCCCGACACGGGGTTCAAACTCACAAACTGGGAGATCATGACCTGAGCCGAAGCCAGATGCTCAACTGACTGAGCCACCCAGGCGCCCAAATATCTCATTTAAATTTGCATTCCTGTACTGGCTAATGATGCTGGAGATTTTTCTTGTGTGCTTATTTGTCACCTGTATACCTTCTTCAGTGAATTGTCTCTTCGTGACTTTTGCCCATGTTCTTATGGATTTTTTCCTTTTACTGCTAAATTTTGAGAGTTCTTAATACTCTCTTTCTATTTCTTAAATGTCCTTTGTCAGATATGTGGCCTGCAAGTATTTCTTCCTTGTCTGAAGCTTGTTTTTTCATCTTTGATCAGTATCTTTCACAGAGGAAAAGTTGTTAATTTTGTTGAAGTCCAATTTATTATTTTTTCTTTTATTGATTGCGCTTTTCTGATCAAGTTTAACAGCTCTTGCTTGGTTACTGGATCATGAATACTTTCGTGTATGTTTTCCCAAAACGTTTTCTTTTTAAGTCCATGACATATATTGAGATAAGCATTGTAGAAGGTAAGACACTTAGGTTTAGGATTTTTTTTTTTTTTTTTTTTTTTTTTTTGCCTATGGATACCCAATTGCTCCAGCTCCATTTGCTGATAAGCTATTTTTAGGCCATTCATTTGCTTTTGGACCTTTGTCAGAGGCCAGTTGGACATACTGATTTGGTCTACTTCTGGGTTGTCTACTCTGTCTCATGGATGCCTGTGTCTGTCCCTTCACCAATGCCAGACAACCTTGGCTGCTCTAGTTATAGGAGTCTTGAAATTGGGTGCTGATTACCCCCACCTTATTATTCTTTGTCAAAATTGTACCTATTCTACTTCTTTTGCCTTTTCATATACATTTAAAGGATCTTGTTTATATCTGCAAAAAGTCTCGTGGAATTATTTTGAGTCTTCCAGTCCATCCACACCATCCATTTATTTCTCTGTTTGTTCAAATTATCTTTGATTTCTTTTACCAGCATTTTATAATTTCTGCTGTAAAAATCCTATACATGTTTCCTTACATTTACACTTAAACATTTTTCTTTTTTAGACCGAGTGTAAACGGCATTGTATTTTTAATTTTAAGGTCTATGTGTTTAATTCTAGTTATTTTGTATCCTGTGACATTGCTGCACTCACTTACTAGTTCCAGAAGTTTACGTTTTTTCTTTTCTTGGGGATTTTCTATGTAGACAACCATGTCATCTGCAAATAGGGACAGTTTTGTTCTTTCTTCTCTGATCTGTGTGCTTTTATTTCCTTTTCTTGCCTGAGTGCACTGGCTGGAACTTCAGTACTGCGTTGAATAAGTGTCGATATCTTTGCCTTGTCCATAGTCTTAGGAAGAAAGCATTCAGTCATTCACTACTAAGTATAATATTGGCTGCAAGGTTTTCTGATGTTCCCGAATCAACTAGAAGATGTTTCTCTCTATTTCTATTTTCCTGAGCTTCTAAAAAATCATGAACAGGTATTTGAATTGAATTTTATCAACTACTTTTTTTTTTTTTTTTGCATTAGTTGATACAATTGGGATTGTTTGTAACGGGGGATTAAAACAATTTCCTTGTTTAGTCTGTGAATATGGTGGGTTGCAATGATTGATTTTCATATACTGAACCAGTTTTGGATACTTGAGGTAAGACCCATTTGGACATTGTATATAATTCTTTTTCCATATCACAGAATTCTACTTGATAATGTTTTGTTAAGGACTTTTACACCTATATTCATGAAAGATACTAGTTTGTAGTCTCCCAGCCCCTCCCTTGTTTTTGAAATGTGTTTGTCTAATTTTGAATTCAGAAGTAGTCCCTTCTCTTTTATTTTTTGGAATGATTCTGTAGAATTGTTAATTCTTATGTCTATGTTTGGTAGAATTCTTCAGTGGACCTGCAGATTTTTTTTTTGAGAGCTGTTAATTATGAATTCAATTTTTAAAACACAGCGCTATTCAAATGATCTATTTAGTCCTGAGTGAGTTGTTAGTTTGTATTTTCCAAGGAATTTTTCCATTTCACCTAATTTGTCAAATTTATGGGTGTAGACCTGTTGGTGGTATTCCCTTCTTATCCCTTGAATTCTGCAGGGAAAATATCCTTCCTGATACTGATGTTTTGTGTTTTCTCTTTTAAAAATGTGTTTTACTAGAGGTTTGCCGGTTTTGCTGATCTTTTCAAAATACCAATTTTTTTTAACTGATATTCTTTATTATTTTTGTTTTCACTTTTAGTGATTTTTGCTTACTATTACTTCCTTCTTTCTATTGTTTTTAGTTTCTGTTGTTCTTTTTCTAGGTTCTTGAGGTCAGAGATTAAACTACTGATTTAAAATTTTCTTTTTTCTAATGTATGCATATAGTGGTATAAATTTCCCTTCTGCAGTGCTTTAGCTCAGTCCCACAAATTTTGATATGTTATATTTTCAGTTTCACTGGATTCAATGTATGTTTTAATTTCCTTTGAGGTTTTCTTCATCACTTCCTTCTCTCCTCCCTCCCTCCCTCTCTCTCTGTCTCTCTTTCCCTCTTTCCCTTCTTTCCTTTTTTTTCTCTTGAGTTTTTACAGGTGTTTCAGAGGGTTTTTAGCTTCCAAATGGTTGGATATTCTGTTGTTGATTTCTGGTTTGTTAATATTGTGCTCAAGGAATGCTTGATTTCAATTCTTTAAAATTTGTAAAGTTTTAATTTAATTTTTTAATGCCATAGGATGTAGTCTATTTTGGTGTGTTTTCCTTGGGTTCTTGAAAAAAATGTGTATTTGGCTGTTGTTGGCTGGAGGATTCTACAAATGTTGAATAGAACCTGTTTACTAATAGTGTTGCTGATTTAGTACATATTCTGGCTGATTTTCTTTCTAATTCTTTTAACAATTGCTGAGAGAAAGATGTTGAAGTCTCCTACTATAATTGTGGGCTTGTTTATTCCCGCTTCCAATGCTGTTGGTTTTTGCCTCCCATATTTTGTGATGTTGTTTGGAGCACACATATTTGGGTTTCTATGTTTACTTGGTGGATGACCCTTTACCATTACTTAATATCGTTTTTGTCTCTGATAATTTTCTTTATTCTGAAGTCCACTTTTTAAAGATATTAATATATTCTTTTCTACAGTCATTTGGCCATTGTTTGAATGGTGTGTCTTTTCCACACTTTTACTTTCAAATTGCCTAAATCACTATGTTTGAAGTGAGTTTCTTGGGGACAGCATAGAGTTGATTTGTATTGTATTATATTTGTATTATATGTTTATATTTAATGTACTTAGTAATATGTTAGGGGCTAAGCTTGTCATTATACTCTTTCGGTTTCTGTTTGTTCTTTCTGGTTTTTATTTCTCTATTTTCTTTTTCCTTCTTTCCTGTGGTTGAACAATTATTTTAGAATTAAATTTGGATATGTCTAGAGAATTTTGAGGTCTCTCCTTATGTAGTGCTTACAGTGCTTTGCTCTAGGTATTACATCAAATATCTGATCACAGTGTACTGGTGCTGTCATTTTGCCAGTTGGAAAGACTTGTAGAAACTGTACTTCCAAGCACTTTACCTTCTAATTTTTATAACACAATTATTTTAAACATTTTATCAGATTTTTATAATTTTTCCTCAACTCTGCACTGTATTATAATATAGTATAATGTTATATAATACAATGTAATGTGATATAATCCTCAAGAGGGAAAGAAAAGTTTATTATTCTTACTTATATTTGTGCTTATTGTGTTCTTTCTCCCTTTCTGATGTCTCAAGATTCCTTCCTTTTTCGGGGTACCTGGGTGGCTTAGTTAAGCATCCAACTCTTGATTTCAGCTTAGGTCACGATCACATGGTTTTTGGGATCAAGTCTGTGTCAGCTTTGCACTGACAGCACGGAGCCTGTTTGGGATTCTCTCTCTCTCCCTCTCTTTCTGTCCCTCCCCTTGCTGATGTGCTTTCTCTCTCTCTCTCTCTCTCAAAATTCCTTTTTTTTAAAAAAAAAAAACCATTTCCTGTCTGTTTAGAGAACTTTCTTTTGCCATTCCTTTAGAGTAGATTTACTGGTGACAAATTCTCTGTTTCCCTTCCTCTGAGGATCTTTTTATCTCCCTTTCATTCCTCAAGGACATTTTCATTGGATATAGAATTTTGGTTTGGCAGTTAGTTTTTTTTTTTTTTTTTTTTTTATAATTCTTTTAAGCCATTTCCTCTGGCTTCCATGGTTTCTGATGAGAAATCTATGGTCATTTGAAATGTCTTCCCATATAGGTGAGGTGTTATTTTTTTTCTCTGGATTCTTTCAAAAATTGCTTTGCTTTAATTTTCAGAAGTTTGGTTATGATGTACCTTGGTGTTAATTACTTTGCATTTATCTTATTTGAAGTTCACTTAGCATTTTGAATCTGTAGGCTACATCTTTTGCTAAGTTAGAAAGTTTCCAACCATTTGTTCCTTGGGTCCCTCTCGGGCTCACACATATTCTCCTCTCTTCTGAAACTCCAATGACTCAAATATTAGATTTTTGTTATAGCCCACAAGTATCTTGAGGTTCTGTTTACTTATTTTTTTTTAGTTTAGTTTTTTCTGCTACTCAGATTGGGCAAATCCTGTTGGTTTGCCTCCAGTTCACAGATTTTCCCCTTTTCCTTTGCATTCTGCTCTTGAGCCTATTCATCCATTTCAGCCTTTTTTCATTTCAGTAATATTGTTTTAGTTCTCAATTTTCCATTTGGTTATTCTTTCTACTATTTCTTGCTGAGATGTTTATGTTTTTCCTGAGATCTTTTTTTTTCATTGTTTCAAGCATGTTTTGTATTTGCTCCATCAAGTATTTTTTATGTTGGGTGCTTTAAAATCTTTATCAGATAATTTTAACATCTATGTCATCTCATTTTTGGCCTCTTTTGCCTGTTCTCATTCAGTTTGAGATCTTTCTGGCTCTTGGAATGATGAGTGACTTTACACTGATACCTGAACATTGAGTACTACGTAAGGAGACCTTTGGTTTGGTTGTCTTCTAACTCGGATCCAGGGGGAGCAGGACAATGCTGCGTCATTATTGCCAGATGGGGGTAAAGTCCAGGTTCGCCACTCAGTCTCCCTTGACGCCCAGGGAATCTCTTCATTGCTCAGGGGGCGGTGGGAGTGCTGACTCCCCGGTAGGGCTCCAATCTGTCCTGGCTGTGTGGGGCGGAACACCTCCCCTCTTGGCTGCACTGACATCATGGCAGTGGGTGGGTGACCCCATTACTGCTGGATAATGGTGAGTGTGTTGAGTCCCCCTTCGACCTCCCCTGACACCAGACACAAGGGTGTTGCATTTCTGCTGGGTGATCTCCACTAACACCAACTTATGGGCGTGGCCTGGGGTCAAAGGGTTCTTCCTTACTTCCTGGAGAGGGTGGGATTCTAGGTTCTTGACTTGGCCTTTGCTAGTGTGGGAGAGGGACATAGGTTTTCCTGTAGTGTTTGGCTGGAGGACGGTGGTTATTTTCTAAAAGCTTTTTGTCTTGCTCAGCTACCCTTTTCCTGGATCTTTGCCTAGACAGCATAAGCTTCAGCCAGGACTTTTCTTGTCTGTTCGCACTGGCATTTCCAGGTTGCTGGCTTCCTTAGCTCCAAGTCTGTAATATATGAGGCACAAAACAGAACAAAATAAAACCAAACCAAACCAAACCAAACCAAAACCAAAAAGGCCCCCAAAAGACAAAAACCAGGGAACTCAATTACCTGTCTTTCCTCAGGTCCTAGGTCTCTAGCTGGTCTGGCTTCCTCTCTCCAACTTTTCAATGTTTTATTTTATTATTATCTTTTAAATATTTATTTATTTATTTTGAGAGAGAGAGAGAGAGAGAGAGAGAGAGAACAGGGGAGGGGCAGAGAGAGAGAAGGAAGCAGAATCCCAAGCAGGCTCTGCACTGTCAGTGCAGAGCCTGATGCAGGGCTCGAAACCATGAACAGTGAGATCATGACCTGAGTTGAAACCAAGAGTTAGACACTTAACTGACTGAGCCACCGGGAGCCCCTTTTCAGTGTTTTATATATAAAATGTCCGGTGTTTTTAGTCATACCTAGTAAGAAGATTAGAGTATACCTACTTTCTTCCCAGAATCAGAAGTCCTGTCATTAACTTGTAAATGTCTTTGCCAAATAACATAAACAACAAGTGGAAGCCGAAAATCTGTGACTTTGTAAGCAAATGCATCATCACGATCCAATAATATTCAACTCCAGAGAGGACTTTGAATTTCTTTCTAGCTGCTGTTGGTGCTGACATTCTCTTGATGTATGAGTTAGTTAATTTCCACAAACTTAATTTATGTTTGGTTATTCTAGGACTCTTGCATTGAATCTCCTAAGGGAAGCCAAGGTGGACAAGCGTAAATTTGCTTAGCAGCAATCACTTCAGAGCGAAATAAATGTGGCTGCGAATGATGGCTAAGTTTCTGGAGTGGGGAGCTCAGACCATCGAAGCTCTGGGCGGGGCAGTGTCTGCGTTTTGAACACAGAGACTTCATAGTTCACATCACTGAGCAGTGACGGATTTAAGTGACTGTTGCTGGACAAGACACATTAGTTGACTTCCTGTGGCACCTCATAATGAGCAGTTAATTTTAGCGTGCTCAAAGGAGAAAGGATTCCTTGCTGGCTGACCAGCTCAGTTTTCAGGGAATCACTATAGTGACAAATACTGTTATAAAGTATACAGAGGAAAACGATTAATAAGTGCCCACTGATGATGAAGTGTTGCCAGATTTCCTGTGAAATGGAGAAGTAGTGTGAAGACCAGGCCATCTATTGACGTCTCTTGTAATTAGTGCTTAACGTGAGTTTGAACCCAACTTTTCCATTTGTATGTTGTTTCTAAATGGGGGTAGAAATGGAAACTATTTATTTTTGGATCCAAACCCTAGCCACATTTAGGAGTTCAGAATTCACAAAAGGAAGACTAAGAAGTGATTAAAGTAACTTTAGAAATGTGGATTATTTTAGAAGTCACCAATTTATCTGACCAAGGACAAAACACCCTGCTTCAAAATATAAGCTGCTGGAAAACAATAGTTGATTCTCACCATCTCCTCCACCATTATATTTTACCAATAAAAAAAAACTTACTCGGCACATAAATTTCCCGACTGCCCCACTCCAAGCTGGTTGGACTCATTTGTGACATGGAATAGGTTTTCTAGAACTAAAGGTTATTCTAATATTCCATGGCCTGGCCCAGTGTCTGGCCTGGAGCGGATGCTCAGCAAGTACTTATTAAGTCATTTGACTATGGGAGATGTGTATGCCCCATATCCCTAAACCAGAAGGAAGGTTACAGTTTATTTCAACTTGGCTCTTGAAAATTGGGTTCGTCTTCAGGTGAACATTTATTAATAATTAACAACTAAAAGGCATTGATTTAAGGTCGAGGTTCTAGATCTACTTTGTGAATAATATCTGAGTTTTGGCAATGACTATGGCTTGTTCTTAGAAGAACATAATACTACTAAAAACCTAATATATGTACAATTAGAGCTTCTTTCTCAACTTCTGGATGCGTGTCATTATTATGGTGGCACAATAAAATACGCTTAAGTAATATTTTAGCATCTTGTATAATCGTTTTAGGCCGAGTTGTACATATGTAGATAAACAGCCCATTGTCCATGTCAGTTAGAATGGTGTTTAGTTGTATACAAGAGAACCAATCTCAGTGATTTTACCACACAGAGGTTGTGTTTGTAAACAGTGTCATACAGCTATTTCTGGCTATAAGAGAGCCTGGGAACAGTGAGTGTTTTTAACTGGGCACATTGCTACTCCCAATAAAATTGAAATTATGTTGATAAAATAGAAAAGGGAATGATATACTTCATACTCCATCTCAAATATCTCTGTAAAAGTTCTGTTGGTAGAAACCACATCCAACCCCATGTTCTTCCATAACGAAAATTTGTTATGCTCACCAGCCACCCTCCATTTTCAACTACAGGCATACCTTATTTCATTGCGCTTCACTTTATCATGCTTCTCAGATATTGTGTGTGCGTGTGTGTGTGTGTGTGTGTGTGTGTATGTTTATTTTATTCTTTTTTTTTTCACACTTGAAGACAGGTTTTACTTGGGAAGAGTTTCTAATTGTTAAAGCTGCAAGCAAGTTCTTTTTACAATTACAGTTCTAGAGACCTAGTAGTTTCAGAGACCTCAGTGTTCAAAAATACTTCAAAAGGAATAGAAGCCCACAACAAAAGAAAAGACCTTTTAGATCTGGAATGTACAGCACTGATTTCAGCTGTTCTCAGAAACAGGCCGACTACTTCCTTGGAAATCAGACAGGATGGATGGAGTCTATGTCACAAAAAGAAAGGTCTTTAAATAAGTTAGCTTATTGGATGAGATTATTCACTCCTTAGAAAATATAGTAAGGTAAGTAGTCCCGGT